>NC_066239.1:8621258-8924288 GCF_024542735.1 Bombus huntii
TCGATGTTTAATATATTTATAATATGATTCATACAATGTATCGAATTAAAAAATTAATTTCCTCTTAAAAGGAAGAAAAAATCCGACTTATACATTATCCGCTTATAATCTTCACGTACAACTGCTACAAAAAAAAAAAAAAAAATTGAAAATTCCTTCAACGAACACTGAAAACGATCATCCTTGACCAAGCCATTTCTCTCCTAAGCTGAAAACAATGCAGTAGTCAATGGGCGATCAGCGAATCGATTCTCTTGAGCGAGCATCGATGAACAACGTTCGTCAGGCGAAAATGAACACGTCTGCTCGTATGTGGTGCGACGCCGCCAGGGCATCGAATAATCGTGGGCATGTGCGTGAGAGCGTGGCGGCGATCGAGTGACCGTAGAGAGGTTCACGGGGGGACGCGTGTGTGGAGGCCGCGTGGGCGTCGATACACCTTCTGAACACGCGCGCGATGGAACGCAGGACGCAACAACGCCACGTACACCATAATAGCGGTCCACGTGGCGTGGCAGACAGCCTGTCCACGGACGCACGTGTTCCTCGGCACGTTGTCGGCAATGGTAGACACGCATACACCTTGTAAACCCGGCCGGCGTCGACCCAACAGAAACAATTAAGCTTAATTAATAACTGCTAATCCATGCACCCCCGACCCCAGGTCTCGACGTCCACGTAACGGATCGCGGCTCGTTCGTCCCTATATACACGTGCCAAACCCTATGTACATATACATAGAAGGCGTACAAATGTATATAAACAGAAGCAAACCCAGCCACAACACGCGAACATCGATAGTACACATACGAACAACGATCGCGTACACGTTATTCGATGGACGGAGCTGGTCCGCATGCAATCTCGTTAATTACCTTGTCGATTCGTTGTTGCACGTCTATCGACTTTCACGCGGCCGCCAACGTAAGAGCCGCTTCCGATACGATCGCGCGGAATTACCGGAATAAGCCGGCTGTTGCGTAAGAATCGGCTATTTTAGGGCAGACCCTGATCCGCCGGGTAAAAGGATTTTGCGGTGGCGCGCGAAATTAATGCCGCTTGCGGTCGAACCAGCCGATCTGGCCGTGCCGATGTTTCGAGCAGGTGAAATTAACGAGATTTCCTCTTACCCTCTGCGGTATTTATTTTCTTTTTCCTCTTCTCTTTAACAGTATTGCAGCCTGTAGATTGTTGTGTAACGCGAGCATATTTCTTTGGATGCTAACGATGCTGTAAATTGAGTTTCCTTTTTCGTTGCTTTCAATACCTGCTTTGAACGTTTTCGAAAACGTTCGAGAACGTGAAATTAACGAGATCCGCTTTCGCGTCGCTCTTTTCCTTTTTCGACGATTCTCTTTCACTTTTTTAATTCTCTTTTAGTAGGATCGTAACTTGCGAGTTGACGCGTAAGACGGACATCCAGTCTTCCTTTCGATGGGAAAGGTGTAATTGGAATAAATTGACAGGACTCTTTCTTTATATTCAACTCTCAAAATTGTACTACTTTACACTTACAACGTTGTCGTTCGCTCGATCTACCTAGTGGATGCACCATTGTTTCAATTTCGATTTATATGCTTAATTGCTCGTAACATTTACAATCATCGTTCAGATAAAATTAGAAAAACAGAAAATATCGAACAACGATTCGTTTGAAACCGCGGATATAATGAGGTGGATAATTTTAATGGGTTTCTTATGATATTGCTGGGCTAGCGGATCTTTGCGTGTATAATTGGAAAGGATATTGCGGTCGTTACGATTATTGTTATTGTTCGCTATTATTATCGTCCGTGCATGGCAATTAGCACGCCACAAAAATACGGCCAATTATCGCATAATGAAACCCCATTAATTACTACGTTTTTTTCATTAATAAAGCCGGCGAGTTTCCGAATCGCAGACAACCGCGTAATTATGCACCAGTTCTTTAACAGACTGTTTTACGCCGTGTGGCCGCGTCAACGCGTTTCACGCGGTTTCGTCGCATTTTCTACGTGTAATAACGTCGAAAGACAAGATTGAATTCAGCCAGTGAATTCTCAAAGGTCAGCGGTTATACTGGCAATACCATAGATCTAATGTCGTTCGCGAAACAGCAACGTGAGTCAGGCTTTTATCGATGTTTAAACTTTTGTCTCGCCTATCTGATCATACGAATTGCGATACAAATATTTCTCGAGTTTATTCCGCGTAAATAATTCATAGTTGCACATGGATATACGCGCAATCTGATTACTATCGGTATATCACGTAATTGAAGTTCTACAGTTTTTATGCGATGTCATCCGAAGCTTGGAATTTAGAATAACTAAAATATTTTTATTTCATGCTGAATCGCACGTTTTCATTTTTTCTATCAGGATACTAGATTTCTCGTTAACTATATATGTTACTTTTATCGATTAATTTTTCATTTATTATTTATCAACAACCTGAGATCGAAATATGACTATATATTCCCATTGTATTAACACTATGCCGTATTAATTATAAATTAATTATATATCTAGTATTACACATTAGAGTACACGTTAGCTGTTAAAAATCACGAATTGGAGGAAAATTAACGCAACTACCGAGAATTTTACATATACATCGCGTGTTTCTAACGCCATATTTCTCGAGTTTCCACTTCGATCGAAGTGGAACCGTCTTAAAAACGAAGGAACAAACGTTTCCATTCAACCGTAGTCGCTTGCTTGCCTGGAAATACAATGTGCCAGGCCAATTACAATCACAGCAATCCATTGAACACGTTCGACCCTCTTCACATTGAAAAAATTCTCTTTCCATCTCTCGCGCGATCACCCCGAGCTAGTTCGCCGATTTCACGCACGACCAATCCGAAGATTACACGTAACGCAGGACTGTACACAACCACCACAACAACAACCAAGTCGAATCGACGACCGATCGGCTAAAAGACAAACTCGACAGGGTTTGAGCGTCACTGTCCAACACTTGATTACGTCAGTTAAGCGGTCGCGGCTCAATTCCGGCTACGAGCTAGCCAACCCTCTTTCGAAACTACCCTGCCACCCACACCCGCCCTTTGTCCGTGACCGTCTCTATTTCCTCCCTGCCGTGCTCTGTTCCTCGTCGTCCGCCTCGTTTCTCCGTTTGCAAAGCCAGCGTGGACCCCTCGAGCTTCCGTCGTTGTTTGCCACCACCGGTTTCTCCCCTCGACTGTCTATCTGTCTATCTGTGGACTCGTGAACTGATACACGTACAACCTTAACACTCTAAGGCTTTAGCTAAGGCTACTTCCACACAAAGATAACGGGTGTCGAGATAAGTGCGTGTGTGGGGTACGCGACCTAGAACCATCTTGCTGAATAGTTTTCAATTTACCAAGTAATAATATTAGCAAATTGACGAATTCGAAATTCTGCGTTGCTATAAATCTCCTGGTGTACGGGCTTCTTTCATATCATAAAGGCTAAGATTGCGCGGATGTCGAGATACAACACTGTTGCACGATAATTTATCAAGTAATAATGTTGGACAAATTTATTCTCTCTGATTAAAGAAGAAAACTCGACCTTGTTAGTCTTTTTTCGCGTCTACGAATATATGTATCAAGTTGTCTGGAAAGTTTCTTTCGTTTTATGAGGAAATAATAAACGCACAACATTTTTTGTTTTATATTATTTTGTCGAATTACGATCCATTTTGTTCTGTTGAGATAAACACCGCGACAGACTTGCTTTCACGTTTGTATGAAGGTGTATTGTTGTAAAAAACACGTTTGTGAAAGCAAGACACTTTCCGGACAACCTAATTCCTCTGACACGCACGACTATACAATTTGTTCGATTATACGATACTTCTCTCGTCATTCGCCAAACCGAACTGCTGTCTATTCCCATGTGTAGCCGTCTTTACACCTCGTACTCTCTCGCTTCGTTCTTACACTGATTTTATTTTCTTTTTCTATTCTCACTCCTATCTCGTCTCTGGTACGTTGCACGTTCGATCACGCTAAATTTGAATGCTATCCACGTGACAAAAAAATCAAATCGCTCTATATGTCTGGACGAGCCATTACGTCGTTATGTTTCGCCTGTCATCTTCGACAGAAAAAATGAAACTCGCTCGGTACACAAAGTCAGTGTCGCGGTAGTCTATCACTCGAAAATTGCCGTATGAACGCTTTTACATGCGGTACATGTAGCTACGTACATCAGTATCCGTTATACGTGAATCAAGATATATCAGAACCAGTTATAGGTGTGTAAGAGCGCTAACGTTCACAGTATCGTACACGCGTGAACTAATATGCACATACTCGTTGTCAGTTGCTCTCACATAGGTTGGTATCGAGCCTGTCGTTCGGCCTCCAGCAGCGCTCACCTCGGAGCCTCCTCGGTTCGAGGCACTAAACGTAATTAAACGGATAGTTTCCGCATTAGCCGCGATTGGATAATCATTCATCGATTATCTCGGCTATGCGGGGTGACAGACAATACGTGCTCGTGCGCAACGTCCTCGCCGAGACCGTGTGCACGATGTAGGCGTTCGTCGCACGAACACCCATCGCGCCTCCTTTCCCCTTCAGGAAACGCGTGCATGCACAACCATAAATTTTAGCGTTAATTCACCCTCGAAACGTTGCACGGTTTTACTCGCAAGCTGAAACGGGCCCATAGAGAAATTTTACTCTTTAACAGGTTTAACCTGGGCAAAAGACGCGTTAATTCGCCGTTTATATAGATTGCCGCATAATCTAATCTGTTAATGGGGAAGAACGTATTAACTTGTCAATTGAATTGCCAATATCTTGGATACAGTAATTTCTTTATCAGATATCTTGTATACGTCTCATTTCATTTCTGTTCAAAATAAATTGTATCGTATTCATATTTCCAAGGATTAAAACCAACCTACTTGAAATTCATTTGTCTTTATTAACTTTTACTTTTGGTGATTGTACGAGTCCTTGGTCGATCAATGACGTGGTTCAAGATTCCTTATCTTTTCACTTACATGTCGTTTCAAGGATTAAAGTTGACCTAATTGAAATTGATTTGATTGATTAATTGGATAATCGATTAGCCACTTAGCACATGTTCCCGCCACATATGTACACGCGCATAGCGTTACCAATTCGAAACGTTTGATAATTTATTAAATACCATATCAAATACTGCCCTTTGAATATTTTATATATTTTCCCATATCGTACTCATTCTACGTATATGGTAGCATAAAATGTCACAATTTAACGATTGTAATCGAACGTTCGCAAAAGTTTCGTTGAGATAAACAATGCACCGAGTCCGAATGAAACCTATAACCACTGAATAAGAATTAAAAGTCTCACACAGAAATACGCGACGCCTTTTAATCGCGCGACTGTTTACCGACACCAGCAACGGCTCCTCGTATCTTGGATCGCGACTCGACGGGGTGATTTATCTGGCAGAAATTACCGATAATTATTTCGCTCGTCTGGCCGCGGCCGCCACGCAGCCAGTTTCGAGTGAAACGTCCCCGTTGACGTTGATTACACCGCAACTCACGAGACCAGTGGAGGAACGAAAGAGACGGTGAAGCGAAGTCGAAGGCCGATCGCAGATATCCCGAGAGGGTTGCTTGTTCTTCGATAATGCGGGCCGGTTTACGTGCCACGAATGGGAGGGTGTTTCGTGCTTCCGTCTGCCAAGCCTTCACGATGGAATTAAGATTAATCCCTCGAATTGCTTCACGGGATTATTTAAGATGCTTCGATGTTACCGGTCGGACGCGCGAATTAACAGCTTGATGAATTACCCTCGACTCACCTGTCGGCTTTTGGAGTAAAAAGGAATGTTGTTATCGCTGGTAAGGAGGAAGTGTTAATGCGAACTTGAACTCTTTATTCTCGTGTTTCAGTTGGTTGATGGTGAGATTTTTTCGCCGAGTTTTTTCACACTGCCTCTGTTCCAAGAGCGACGATAGGCGTTGATAATGTCGTGAGTTATATTTAAATGTTTGTACACGATTACAGATTTAGTGGTCAATTATACGTCGCAGGTTTAGATTATAATCGAAGGTATAAAAAAAAAAAGAATCGAAGACTTAGCTCAAGTTTTCTGTGAAGGAACGAGAGAAGGAAAGGGGGAAAAGAAGGATGAATACAAAAGAAAGGGTGTAAAGGGAAGGAAGAAAATTGAAGAAAGATACGGAAAAAGAAAGAAAGGTAGAATCTGGAGAGGAAAAAATGAAAGGGAAGATGAAGAAATAAAAAAAGGAAGACAAGGGAGGTCAGAGAAGGGAGAAAATGAAAGGGTGTAAATATAAATTATTATATTAGTTTGTAATATAAATTCATGCTGTTTTAAAATCAAATATAGAAATATATGTTACAAGCTGACATACGTATCATACGAATCTGTTTAACATTTGTTATAGCATGCCATTCTAACGACCGATAATCTGCTTAAAACCGATCGATTATTTACCATAACGCTTAACTTCCATTAGCCCAAAATGTTGATATTAACCTACCATAATCTTTGGTCTTTCGACGCCGAGTTAACACTATTAAAATTTACGACTATTAAGTGCCGGCAATATATCAGAACCACGAACGCATCAATCTCGAGTCCCATGACCAATGAGAATCATTAACAGCAGATGCTATGACTCCATCACTTCCGGTGTAATAACGCCGCTCCCTCGATCAGCATAACGTGCATAACGCTACGCTAAAGATACTAAGATCATACGTGGCAGCAAGAAAATACTGAAATTCCCGCAGTGTAATATTATCTTTCCAAATTTCCAAATTCGAAGTTTCCATTATAGCGTGAAATTTGCGGTCCTTAAATACCAATATCGACTCGGTTTACCGAATCATAACACCAACGTACGAAATTTTCATTATACGATCAGCTCGTCCTCAAATACCAATTACGTGAATTCATCGAATCATAATATCAACGTACGATCGTTATACAGCTACCTTTACAGCAAAGTTGCAATCCTTAATTATCAATATCAGCTCGATTCATCGAATCGCAACACCATTTTGACACCAATTTTCATTACTCTGTCAAATTTGCAATGCCTAAATACCAATATCACTTCCACTCGTTGGATCGTAATAGCATCGTACGAACGTTACACATGCCTTTGCAACAAAGTTTCGTCCCTTAAATCCAGTCTCAACTCGATCATCGAAACGCAATACCACCGTACGAAGATTACACAGTTCGACCGGTAATATCACAATTTTCCATAATTCCAGATTTCCATCCGCCATATATTTCATTGCCCCAGCATCACAATTATCAAGCCCCGGCGCATACGTTTCATTACCCGACCATTACCATTATCAAAGCCAGGCACATACGTTTCATTACTTCGCTATCACCGTCATCAATCCCGAGCATGTACTTGACTAAAAAACCGTCGCCAAACTCCCAATCGCGGTCTCGAGAATCCCGACGATCCTTAATCACGCACGGGACGTTGTCTTTTTTTCGATCGGACTAGCGGATCTCTCCATCATCATCCTCGTTCCTCGACACCGTTCCCGATCACCTGAAGCCATCCTCGGATCGAACGTTTCAATCTTGCATCAAGACCATTCCATAGAAAGACAACACGAACATGGTCTTTGATCGAACGAACACGAGTATGTCGATCTTTTTGCACAATAATTTAGCAACTAATAATGTTAGCGAATTGACAAATTGCGGATCGTAAGTTATAGACTTCTCTTTGATGATTTTATAATTTTGTAAGGACGATTGGTAATTTGTAACATTTCATTTGATGTATCAACGAATTTTTTGCTGTTATACAAGACAATTTGTTGATATAAATAATTTATAATTTGTGACTTGCAAAGTTTTACTAACAATACTAGTTTAATTGCGCGAGAATATGAAAAGTTTCTATTTTATAAAGCTTCAATTTATATTGTAATTTACCTATCGATAAATCCTTTAAATGCTTTATTGGAAAACCTTTTCGATTAGCCGATGCAATTCTCGAATCGAACGTTTCGATCGTACAGCAGCACCAATTCCACCTTCACATTTTTTATACCAAGATACCTGTAATTTGTAATTTACAGTGACTACGGTATTTTTCTATTTAATCTAACATTTTCAATTTAATTCAAATCAAAATTCACTTTTTTATTAATACAAACATCGTTACACCTGAAATATACGTATCCATCAAATATATTTACTCGACCATTACGTTCTTAAAAAATAAAAAAATATCATATACCAATCAACTCGCTAACTTTTAGCTTTGAATGGAGTTCAATCGAACTAATACTTCTATATACTTAAGTTTCATTTATCGAATATCCTCACAGTATATAAATTATTTATTAAATAACCGAAATTAATATCTACATTTTTGCGTAAACAAACCACACACACACACACACACACACACCCATATATGTCGGAGATGAAAGAACATCGGGGCCTTTCCTTTGGAATTTTTGAAAAAATTCTCAATACTTTAATCTAGACTTTTTATTATAACGGTACTTAAATAAGGAAACTTAGAAGTAGGTGTTTATGATTTAATCCGATTATGTTCGCCCGAAATTTATGACAGTAGGCTTAGGCTTGAAGTGACACATCTGGTCGCTAAACGTAGCCACGATCACGGGATGGACGTTTCTGCCCAAAAGAGGTATGAGTTTTTTTTTCTTTTTTATTTATTTGTTGAAATTACAATCAATTCTCGCGTTGAGAATTTTCAGTAATTTTTCTGGCGTGGCGCAGTGACATGGCTGTTTATTTATAATAAGTTAATACTTATTATAGATAAGTATAATTTATAAGTATTATAAGTAAGTGCATATGCTTAATTTGGATAATTAAATGAATCTAGCGTTTAGGTCTAGCGGGTAATGTCCTAGTTGTATAGCTCTTCTTAAAAATATAGTTGACCAAAGGGGTACAGAGAGTTACATAGAAAAGTACGCGAGTGCAGTTCCACTTGGACTTTCGACAAATAAGGAAGCGCCTTTTGTTATTCTGTTGACCGTGTATACGTTATTGAACCTAAGATCATTGTCATTAGCATCTAATCGTCATGGTTAATTGTCAAATTCTGTAATAGTCATATAATCACCTTGTGAATTTATTATTATATTCATTTAGTGACTAAGTAATCATTGTTATTTTAACACAAGCCTTTAGCGACAGCTTATTTGTTTATTGCTAGTGAACTTTATTCTGTAATAATTATATTGGTACCATTAACTATCATCTATATTGTATAAAGGAAAAAATGGCTAATCCAAATGAAGGTTTGTTAAACGCCCCTAACCCCAATGTTAACTCGACATATATATACTTAAAAATTATACTTAAAATTTTATCGATACCTATTTCCACTACCTGTACATTTATTTTTCTCTCTAACTGTATATTCCATCTATCGATCGCTTTCGATCACCCGAAGCTATCCTCGAATCCAATGTTTCAATCATAAACCAGGATCAATTTCACGAGGTGAGAGACAGAGAGAGACAGAGAGAGAGAGAGAGAGAGGGAGGAGAGGAGCAAAACACGGTCTTCGAAGTCGATCGAACGAACACGAGTATCGCGTGCAAAGGATCGCGTGTGGTGGCCGTGCGTGAGTATATGCGTGCGAAAAACAGTCTCTGGGTTCGCGAAGTCGTGTCGGTCGAACACCCCGGGGAAAGATGGTGGTGCGGGTTATGCAAAAGCTCGGATCTCGATGGCCACGTCGTGAATTATGTAAGGAGGACGGCACGACTCTCTAATTAATACGACTTCTCGTGACGATCGGTAAGGGGAATCGGACGGGCCTAACAGCGATTTGCTGTTCGAATTCCACGGCTGTCTGCACGCAACGCAAACGCGGATTCAGCTTCTGGACGATTGGTTTTATCTTTGTAAAGCGGTTTTTAGGACGAACGTTTTACCGAGAAACGGCAGACTTGGATTCTGTGAGAAAATAGTATTTAAATGATTTGGGCAGGTAGGTTTAGGCGAGAGGAATATTCCTTCACTGAGAATCATTGCGATGTAGATTTGATTTTAATGTTATTTAATTTGTAAGTAAACTCGCGATATTATATTAGGTCGTATGAAAAGTTTCTTTCGTTTTAGTAGGAAATAATAGATGCACATTTTCGGTTTTATATTATTATTGAAATATGTATAATTTTATGTGCTAGACTAGATTGACCGCATAGTAGTGATACGTGTATGTGAATATCAGTGTGTGGAAGTATGTGTATGCGCGGCGTCTCGAAAACAAAGGAATGTAAACTGTTCAGTCGGCTAACAGTCTGGTATGGAAGAAGGTGAGACGCGTGCAAGTGTGTATCGATGAATATCTTTGAAATCGTTTATCAAATAAATATATAACTATTCTAATATAAATTCTAAGTGTAAATTTAGCGTCCCTATATCATTATTTCGGCTATTAAGATCCAAAATTCTCAACAATTATTTTATCGAATTACGTATGATTCATTTTGTTCTATCAGGATAAAGATTACAACGTTCGACAGATTAGGTTTTATGTTTGTATAAAGATGCGTCGTTGTAAAAGACGTGTCTGTAAAAGGAAGATACTTTTCGGACAACCTAATACTTAGCACGACTACTTTCATGTTACTTGATGTACAACAAAATTAAGTCTGACGAATGCATTCCATTTTTTTGGTTTACGGAGAATGAAATAATTGCAATGTACAAGCTTCATAGCACGTTGTATTATTATTATTATTTTATTTTTTCCACGCACTGCACATGTATGTGGATATATATATAAATTTTATTTCTAACTTACAAATTATTACAACTAGAGCAATAATTATAACATGTTGAATTACCATGATTATTTTAATATCATTTAATTTGAATAAAAATTTTTAATGAATCAATTTTGATAAATAATATGGTAATATTGCGATTACGAATTTTATCATGTACAATTTCATATGTTGTTATCTATGGAAATGACTTTTTGTATTAGAGTCGCGTCATGTATACGTTTTTCTTTCAAAAGTGTCTTTCGATGTTCAACAATATTTACTAATAAAATGTTGAATAAATTTTAATACATTACATTTGCGAAGTTTTTATACGAACTCATGGAAACATAGTGAAAAAGTAGTAATCAATTATATTAGCAATAACAAATATAAATGTTAAGAAAGGTTGATCTTACAAATTGGGATTATCTATATACAATTTTCAATTAGACTAGAAAGCAATTTATTATACAAAATAACTTTCTTATATCCTTTTTTTACATCTCACAGACGTCCTATCTTTTAAAAGCATCACATAAAACAACATCATCGTTTACATTAATTTCATCTACATTCAAATTCGAATATTCCTCTCAAACATAAAGCTTCGTTTTATTAATCACGATCGATCATACGACCAAAGCAACGCGCCGTTATTTCTCACATAACTTTACCATCTTCGAAAAAACACCATCCCTGAAACAATCCTCCGTCGATACTTATTTTAATCAACTATCAAATCTAACTTTTCTCTTCAAACGTGAAACATGGATTTATTAATTACAATTCATAATCAAAAGAAAAACATAACGTTATTCTTCCACCATATACAACGTTTCCATCTTATGGAACGCAGCAGTTGAAACAATCCGTCCGTTCATATTTTAATCAACTTTTAAATCCGCCGAAACTTTCTTTCCCAAACACGGGATTTCGATTTACCGAAATGCATAACTCTTCTGCAGCTCGGCGCGTTCGTTCATCGCGGTTCCAATGTTTCGACGGTGGGCGTCGTATAAAATCGTTAAACTGGTTAGCCGCGGGAAGTGTAACTCAGTCGATACCGGTGGAAATGAAGTGGAAAGCCCGTAATATCGGAACAAGCTGTGCCACGGTAAATAAGAAGCAAACAAACCGCACGAAGTCGATTCTTTCACCCCCATCCTCGGTGTTACGTTCTGTTTTTCCTCGTCCCCTTTTTCCACGGAACACCTTCCGATGCCCTTTTCCTTCGAGGTATACGATAAAACGTTCTCGCGTGAGAAAATGCTCGAGGGTTCGTAAAAAGACGCGGAACGAGCGAAGAGAAGAATGAAGTCGATCGGAAACGTCGAAAGGTTACCTTCCTCCTACTAACTTCTTCCTTCTTTCTTCTTGCCCTTCTTCTTCCTCTTCGACAACGTGTCCTTTTTTCTTCTTTCCCCGCCTCTCGCTCCCCCTTTCTTTTTTTTTTTTTTTTTTTTACTACGTTCCCTTGCTTAGAACTCGGAACGGCCATTCTTCCTGCAGGCCGATTTCACTTAATTCGAGAGGAGTGCGCGAGTTTCGCGGAAAGGCAAAGGTCGGAAAAAGAAGAATGAGAAAAGAGGAACCTTAGAATTCCTCGTTCTGCTCGACGTTTATCCGAAGCCGCTACGAGGGACATAATCACGCCGCTAATCGCGCAAATGAATTCTTTCCCGCGCGCCGGATTTCAGAAGCTCCCCGTGTGAAATTTCCACGATGAACCGTGAGCAGTCTATGTTTGTAAGAATCAATTGGAGTAGGAGGCGTTGGTTACGTGAGATACGATTTAGCTAGTTTCTAGAGATTCGTAAAGGTAGATATATTCTGTTATGCATTATGTAATACTTGCTTTTGTATTTTTTCTCTCTTTTTTTTTTAATAAGATAAGAATAATCGCGATTATCAGCGTGCAAGACGATGAAAGATTGTTCTGTTATTAGACTGCGCAATTTCGTTGCATTTAAACGTTTTGTAGCGGAATCGAAAGGATCTTCGTTTTGCGTAAATGTTGGCAAATTTATAAAGATTTCGCCTTCGTAATGAATTTTGCCACGGTGTTTTAATATATGTAGTATAATCGAGGAGCTTTCTATTTGACTAGAAAATACACTCGACATCTATACGTACGTACATTTTCATCATAGACCTACATATGTATAGTATCATACATGTATACTACCATTCTGCTCTACGATCACTGTACCATATTCATTAAATCTTTTCTATTCTCCATGAATTCTCTGCCCTGGCAAAATTGTAGATTCGCTTTAATTTCTTTCCAGATAAATTTCCCATCTGTATTCCTAGCAGACTACTTTGCCATAGTAGTCTACCATAGCTGATATTAAAATACACATTTCCCCAGGTTCATTTTTCACACGCATATATGCACACGCTCTCCCCCTGTTTAAACACCCGTTTTCCATTTGCCACAATGTTGGACGAGCACACATTACCGATTTCAAAGGACAGATTCATTTGCTGAAAGGGATCGAACGCAGCGTGCAAGTGTCAGGAAGAAAGGCAGGATAAGGATTTGTCGAATAGAAGGGCCAGGGGAGGGGAAGAAGAAGAAAGGGATTTCAGGGTGGCTCAGGCGTTATAACGAATTCTTTTCGAATTCCATTATCGTCGCACGCTCCAATTATTCTCGTCGTTCCGAGGAATGATTTATCTCCCCTATTGTACGCCCTTCCTTTGATAGGAAGGCGCAGACTGTGGTCGTGTTTCGAATCAATTAACTTGGTGACGTCAGTCAATGCCACCATCCCCGCCTATTTGCGTGATCATTCCCCGTAGAAGCAGCTTATTGACTTATTAATTAAGGCTCGCTTCTTGTCGGAATTCGATTGGCGAGAACATCATGCCTGCTAATAATCACGAAGAACCAGGAACATCTTGAAACCTCTGACACGAACATTATTATCGAATAAGTTATCGCAAAGAAAATCCATTCCGTGGTGTAATCGGTTTGTAAACGATACGAAAATTGTCTATATAAAGAAGTGAATTTTTCGTTGTGTAAAATAATCATATTAAAAAACTGAAACAGAGGAGTTCGTGGAGGAAGCGACATAGCCGAGTACATTTTCCGTTATAGAATTTTTATCGAATGTATTACGTTCGTATAACGCGAACGCATTTGAAATTGATTAATTTTTTCCCAAGTAGCGGTCCAATAAATTACTCTGTTCTATCACTTAGCCGGAATTGAACGAGCAAATTTCGTATAAATAACCGCGATCGTTTCGCTGGAAAGAAAAACAAGAAATAATTACACGTTTTTGTTCAAAGAAAGGAGCAAAAATTTGTTATTACCATAACAAAACACAAAAACTTTCTATAGTTTATTCAGCATCCTGTCTCAGAAAAATTCTCCAATAACACGTTGTTCCATGTAAGCTTCTACACCTGTACAATCGCACGTAACATTTTCTTCCGTGTAACTTTCTCTCGCCGCAAAAACCACGCTATGTAATTTTCGTACCGCCAACCCGATCGTTCATCACATTTGCACAGGGAATCGGTCGAAAACAGGTGGAAATTCTGGTAAATAAATGTGACGTCAAAAATACGGTTCCATCGTTGGAGCAACGAACGTGCTTTGATATGCGCGGCCCGCTTATCGCTAGCAAAACGGTTCCGTACGAAAGGAAATATTATTGCCGTGCATTATCGATAATTACTGTCGGCTCACTTACGGAATGGCCTTTAAAACGAAACTGACATTTATTAAACGGAATCGCGGGCCCGCCGCAGCGGTTGCGCCCGATCGATTACAGTCGTAATGAACGAACGCAAACGGCCACCAGAGCCGTACCAAAAGATCAGAACGCGGTACGCGTTGGTTTATACCGTATTTGTGGACGGCTCGTCCGGTAACCGTTGTTATCCCGCTCCTAATTCGACTAGCTGTTAAATTATTACCGGACAACCGGCATTTCGCGGCCAGTTACTGTGCTCGCTTTTGTTACACCGTCCTCATCATCGCGACGCGGTTACCTTTGCCATCTTTGTTATCATATTCGCGGTAACCAACCTCACCTCGGGCTAACTAACCAGGGGGATGAAACTTGTCGTTTATTCATCTCTGTGATCATTTGTGATTCAAGTAATTACGCAGCTCAGCGACTCTTTGTTAATTTTGCCCTTTTTACTCGAGTCACCATTTAGAAGCTTTGCTTATATTAGCAAAGAAAGAAAGAAATGAATTGCGGAAATTTGAAAAATATAGGTTTTATCATCCTAGGAAATGAAACGTGACGAATACTTAAGATTTTGCCTTGGTCCATAAAAAGAACAGACTGGTAGGTGAGATGTGTAACTTGAATTCTCTGTTTGAAATTAATTTTCTGAAAGATTTACTCTTACTAATTGCTTATTTGATTGAAACTGTGAAGACAATATGTTGTAACAAACGGTGCACATATTGTTAGTTTTTAGTCGAACAAAATTGCCTTCAATTATGGTTGTATAACGAGTACTTCGTTCGACCAATCAGCAGGCAATTATATTTATTTTTAGGAGCAGAATCACAGCCCAGAAATGTAATCCAAACGTATGTGGATTGAAAAACTGAAAAAATATCCATATGATAATTAAGCAAATTCTTTGAATTGAACGAAAACATTCTGTTTGACAATTAAAAAGCGTTTCCTTCCAAAAACGTGAAATCACTAAAAGAACATAGCGCAATTTAATGTTACTGGTACAACAAGTAAAAGTCATCGGTAACTCGTAACATCAAACATGTGTCACTGGAAAAGATCAAATCACTATTTCTCGCTACGCTTATGAACTTATTAATGAAAAACAGACGTAAAGCCGCGCGAACGTACGAATCAGCCATGTAACGCCATTCGTTACAAGAAATATTTATTAAAGGTCTAAAAGAAATGGGTTGAACATGATGAATTTATGATTTCAATCTACGAGGCGAATGACCAGGCACGCCTCATTTGTTCTAATATTTTTCTTCCATCTATCGAGGGAACCGACTGCACGTTAATAACCTGCACGATCGTATCGAAACGTCAGGAGATAATAATTGCCATCAGGAATGGTCGAACGAAAGGGGAAACGCTGTACGCTTTTCGAAATGGATCGGCCAATTACTCGCGAGTTCTTGTCTCTCTCTCTCTCTCTCTCTTTTTTTTCCCCTCGATGTTTTCCTTCCATTTCCATTTCGAAAGCGCTCTCTCTTCCTCTTTTTCTTGCTCTCTCTGTTTCTCATAGCGACAGAGTTGGCTCGCTCTTTTAACACGCTGTTCGAACGTCCACGTGCTGGTAATTGGAAATTTCGTGCATCTGACCCGGTTCGCATGTTCGCCACCGCGGGTTTAATCCGCGAAACGTGTGTACAAATCGTACGGAAGAAAAAACCGGAAACGCCAGTTGACCGAATGAACGAGCACCGTTCGAAACAGTTTTACAGGAGCAATTTGTACCGAGGGACTTCTACAGGGAAAACTATATTTAAAAGTCATTAGCGTGCGAGTTCTCTCTCTTTATCTCTCTCTTTCTCTCTCTCTAACCTCCCAGTACAACCGTTCTCCGGCGTTTCCATTAAAAATATTGCGCGTTTGCGAAGTCCTACGTACACACGCGAACGCGTTTTCAAATGCGAAAATTAACTTACGTCGAAATCTCCCCGCGAATCGACCGGTTTTTCACGAAACGACAAACACCGCGAAATTAGTCGCCGGTTATTCTGCAGTAATTCGACTGCACCAACGTTTTTTAATCGTGTAATCGTCGTCAGTTAAATTTCATGACGTTCTCGACCTTTCTTTAAACCATTTTTACCATTTTACGTCTCTAAAATTCCACGAAAATTCGAATTAAGCATTTCAATATTTTAGGAAATATAAATAGTTCCCGATACATGTATTTGTATTTATCTGTAGAATTAGTTTTATCAATGGCATTGAGATGTACAGGAAAGAAATTTATGTTGCAATTTCATTACAATTTGTTACAATGTGCAAGTGGACAGTTTTCTGAACGTTACCTTGACTCGCTATATACGTGTTCCGATTGCTTCGTCGAAACTCATGAAATAATCATCTTTTCGCGTATGTTGCTCAAAGAAGCAGTAATGGTAGTAATTTAATGATACCTATCGTCGATATTGGTAGTCGAATGTTCAACGAATCTGCATTTACTATCACGAAATTAATGTTTTATTGTTTGTGCTGTACAGTGAAATACTTTGTTGGCTGTGACACATGTCATTTAGACAATAAAAATAGGTTGAATATTTATTTCCTTTAAACATTGTTTATAAAATAATTTATCATAGCCAAGCTATCTTATTGAAATTTATTAGCCTGGATTAATGCATATTAAACTACACGATTTTTCTTCTGTCTCCAGAAACATTTAAATAGAATTTTAAAGAGACATATTTTTAAATTATAACTTACTATGCATTTTATTTTATACAATATTTAATTTTACGTTACTGAGAAGTGTATTTAATTACACTCCTACAAGAAATCAGGAAAGTAATAAAAGGGAATTCTGTTGCATTTATAGGCATTCGATATAGCCATATTTTACTGACATAAAAACGGACCTTCAGTTAACGTTATGCCCCGTAAGGTATTTTCCAAGAAAACTCTTCCTTCTTCCTGTATTACTCAGGTAAAATATTCGATTACTTCTATTGTGTGGTCGTTCGTATGATACGACGATTACAGTGACTCATAGACCCTCATTTACGACTAGCAAATACAATTCCTTACATAGGGTTCAAAGAGGATTTTTTTTCAGGTAGCCAACTTGAGGAATTCTCTCCATTTAACATCGAGTAAAGCGTCAGTCAGGCCGAAAATTCAGGTTTATAGAGCCTCGAACGACTCTGGTTGAAAGTCATTCGAGGATTATCTCGGAGATTTCTAAAAGCTTTCCAAATACCTTTCAACGGATAAGTAAAATTTATGAAGTAATATGTCCCTTTTGTGAAACTTTCGTATGGATATTATTCTTGAAGTTCTACTGTTATACTAATAAGTATAATACGTGTGCGTTAAATGTATGTTAATTCATTTCAGAAACGAGCGTTTATGTCTTGAAGCTTATTCAGGATCATCGAGCAACGGGATTGATACGAATAAATTTCCAATCTGTGTTTCAAACGAATATTGGTAGAAATCAGGTAGATTCAAGTAAAATAATTAATTACTAATTAATAAGATAATAAAATGGTACAAGATTTAGTTTTTAACGATTTTAATTATTTATCTCAAAAAATTCCTACTGTGTATTTCATATGATAGTTTTTCAGGTTCTTATCTAATGTCATTCGCTTACATTTCATCGTTACACGCTAATGGCTACTCGAATTTACGGAATTTAATAAAAGCAACTCCTCAAACAGAAGACAACTTAATCAGCTACAGTAGCTACCCGACAACCAAAATATCCATACATCAATTAGCAATTCGATGTATCTTCGCAAACTGACAGCTCGTATTCAAATCAACTTTCAGGTGTTCGTTGAGATTTCAAGTAATTTACATATTCCATCTTACAAAATCCGCAAGCTGATCTTCACCGAGTCCTGCGTTCCAACATTCTACTCCAACGAGTTTCGTTATCTCCCCTCTGAAAGAGCATAGAAAGAGAAAAATCCGATAATACAACGAACAAAATTACAAGGAGAAAAGGAAGAGAAAGAAAAGAGAAAACGCGATAGACAATGGCGCGAAGGCCGGGGGGAGAATCAGAGCCAGGCCGGTTCAGGTTTCGGGCGCGAACGACGATCATTAATAATATCCCTGCCTCGCGTCTCCATTTTACGCCGTTGACAATGGACAACTGTGTAACAATAATGTTCCGGGTTGGCCGTGTATGACCACGAGGGACGATGGCGTGGTGGTCACACTGTCCGTACAGAGCCGCACAGCCAGACAAAGATGCAACGTTCGTGCTGAAATGAGCGCGCGCGCGAGAGAGAGAGAGACAAATAGGGAAAATGGGGGAGAGACAGAAAGGGTGGGAGAATCGATGAGGAGAGATGGAGAGAGATGGAAGAAAGGGGAAAGCGGCTGGCATGGACCATCTACGACCGCGCCGCAGTCAAGTAATGAAATTTGACTGGAAATTAACCACCGTGGTGTACGCGCACACGTCGCTGCCGGTCTCGGAAGTGGCGCGTACAAGTATCCGGTCGCGTGTATTTGTGCGCCGTGTTGCCCCACCACTGGATCGCGGGCCGAGCCGCGGCGCGCATGCGCACGCCGTCAAACAACGCCGAACCGCGGCACGGTCCGCACGTACAAGATATTACGAGAGTCGCGGCCCATCATCGGGCGAAAATAATGGCCAACCGTTTCGTGATAACGATGAGTTAGCGTTACACCTCGCTTGTGTATACGTATATCACGCGGCAACCCTACTCACACCTCGACCGCGACCCTGCCGGTCATTGTCTCCTCGTCCCTCACACCATACTTGCTCTCTTTCTCGTTCGCTACGCGTTACGCTACTATTTCGGGCTCATTGCGTACCCGCACACCCCACCTCTTTTATTTCCAACGTCCGGCGCAAATGATCGCCCCTACGACCCTACGTATGTTTCTTACATTCTTATGGCGCGTTAGGTTGCGGTAGCATTAATTCGAGAATGTTTCGATTAATTCGTAAGGGTATTTGGTTTCTTGGTGATTGGAAAGGAATAAATTTCGGTCGATGGTATGCCGTAGAAGTGTAATTAGACTGGTTCGCTGCAAAAATAGTAGAAAAGTTAATCATATGACGCAAGTATGTGCTGTTAAGAGCAACGTTCCTTTTAAAGAAAGTATCTAATTAAATAAATAGTATTGAGTGGAAGAAAAAACTAGCGAGATCTCGAGCAAAAGTTTCTTAAACACGATTATTACCAATTTCGAAAGGTTGTAATCAATTATAATGAATAAGCAGAACTTGTAATCATACGGAGTAGGTAAATGCTAATGTCTTTCTATTACAAGTAAAATAATTAATCATTCGCCTGAACATTTCTGGTCATTATGTTAGCGAGTATGTGTTCGAAACCAAACTCTAAAGAGAAACTTTCATAGTCTCTATCAAACAAGAAAAACAAAATATGAAATTGACTTTAATATTCAGAGGGGAAAAAGGGGACTAATCGAATGGAATAGGAGTTAATCGAAGCGGGCAACCAGGAAAAATGACGTGCACATGTTGAAGCTACGTAATTATCGTTATTTACCGCGGATTGCGTGGCCCGGCGCGCCACCACTAATCCGGCAGCAACAGTTGTTGAAACGACAGTAATAGTGGCGCGGGATCGATAGGTGGTTTATCGTGCAGTTTGAGCGGCGCCATGCATTATTGAAATACGAGCCGGCCAAAAGATTTCACGCGTAGGCTGTGAATAGTGCGAATGCATCGGACAAAACCTCAGCAATGTGGCTCCTTCACGACCAACGTCCGATTCATCAAACCAGCACGATCCGTACTCGATTCCGGATCGATCAAAAATCCTGTTCGAAGATTAAAATATCATAATCGTCGAGTGTGGTTGTCTGAATCTTGTGAGATCGTTTGATGGATTTACCGGTTGTTTTGTATCATCACGTGCAATACTTTCGCCCTTACTTAATTTTACTTTTATTATCTGTTATTTTGAAATGGAATAAAGCGAAGAATTTATCATTTTCTTCGTGCCATCTTCGTTTTTCTTCGTCCGTTTTCAAATATTTGACGAATATTATTGGCGAACCTGCAGAATCTTCGAAAGTAACCAGAATTAATATTTTCCTCTGGAGATGGATTCTTAGTTCATTCTGACGTATTCTTTGTTGTAATAATAATGTAAGATAGATTATTTAGCACCAATATTTACTTTAATAGAAATATATCATAATAGACGCGTTGTTAATAAATAACATTTGTAATCATCGCTAAATTATGAATAACATCTTAACCTATTGAATATGATCATACCGATCAGTATAACATTTATACAAACATATTATTCAATACAATTGAAACCACAAGAAAATAGATACTAAATATAAAGCTAGCTTTATGATTCGACGTGAAAGATCATGATCAAACGACGAAGACAAATTACAACAAGCACCCATTGAGTCACAAAAAGAATCATAAATCACGTTACAACAAAATTGAAAAGCAAATCATCACCTATTAAACCTAAGAAATACAAACAGCAAAACGGTAGTTGAAGCACACAGGTGCTTCAGGTCTCGATCCTGAAACCTCGGTATACGTCTACCCAGCAGTACGATAAGACCAGTTATCAGTGGATGGTCGATATCGAGCGGATCGATCGGTCGCGACGGCTGGCGAACGACGAGAATTCCGCCACGGTTGACAGATTTTTGCCCGGAGCCGTCTTATTACCGCGAATCAAATCCAGATATCGCGGCAATCTCGACCCTGCCGATCGAGCAGTTCGTTGCAAAGATAATTCGTCGCGTCTACGATCGGATTAACCGCGAGACGTCCGGCGACCAACCGGAGTGAGTTGTAAACTTTCCGACCTGTTAGGTCGTTAAATCCGTTGAAAACGACTCTGCTCGCGCGTACGTCTGCATTTCATATGTTCTTTACGCGTACACACCATCCGGTTGACCGGACGCGTTTACGAGCTACGGAAACGATTTCTGACTGGTCGATACGCGGCAGCCGATAATTTCGATACGCGACGTCCGATCCGCGAGAAAGAGAGATCGTGGGGCGATGGTTAAATGGGAAAGGTAAATAAAACGGTCGAACGCGGAGCGGAACGATAACTCAACCGGCTAGGACGGTGTAATAATGAAATGCAAGCGCGGGAGCCGGTTTTTCAGCGGAAACGAGTAGCGATGGGGGGTGGGCGGCGTCGCTTTGAAATTAATAATAATGTTATCGGGAGGGGTAACAAAAAGCTTTTTAATCCCGATATAATGACGCGCGTATTAACGCGCACCGTTTTCGACCTTTTATCGCAACAAAAACGCGACGATCGCTGCGCTTTTAATCGGGATTATTGCTCTATTTCCGCGAGCACGGCCGTCCTTCACGAGGCGGGAGGTGCTTCGAATGAATAATCGAATTGGGTTAATCCATATTTACCGGGATCAAAAACTCGGGGATTATCGGAAAGTAATTTTCATCGGGCCGAGTGGATGGTAGGGGATCGACCACTTTTCTCGATCGGTCACAGCGTCGTGTATCGTCCATCGCTTAAGGGCGGCTCCTTCGAGAACATTAGTGCTTCGATCAAATGTAAACTCCAACTACGTACCCACTTATTTAACGGGAACTCGTCTTCTTTCTTTCTTCTTCTGCTTTGGTTTTGGATTTTATTTTCGAGCAAAATTACAGAGAATATTTAAAGGGACATTAAGGTAATGATGTAACTACACATTCATCTACATATACATAGGCGCGCAACTTGTTCTTGGTATACTTGCGAGTCTTCGTTTTTAATCGGCCAACCGTTCGAAAGTTGAGGTTAGGTTGATTTAGATGACAAGGTTAGATATACAGAACACAAACGAACAGATAATGTTCTCGAGTACTTCAAACGGTAGTTACGAAATTTCTCGTGTTCGAGTTTCGACATTACTAGATTAGAGTAGTAAGAGGGATCCATTATCGTTATCTGTAATCATTATGGACTATGATCATAGGAAATCTTGTTAGATATTACTGGGAAGAGTTACAAATATTATATATATCTCGGATAGGTACATTAAATTAGAATTCCTAGTGCGTACTGCAATAAACTCAAACACGTTTCCTTTTTCCAACACCAACATCTGCTACGAACTTAAAAGAACAGTCTTATAAGATCCAGATGCTTCCTTGTACGAAGATCCAATCATCTTACCGAACTGAACACAAAATAACTGTTATTCTCAACAAATCTCGAAACAACGACTTAACGGAGGAAAGTCGGAAGTGGCCGGATACCGAAATATCCGTCGGATAATTTCGAGCGAACTGTAGCGGCGCGGGAAACGTAAGAGGGGATCGTTCGAGCAAAGAAAGTGGAGCGTACTTTCTAACGAGCTAAGCGAACGGAGGAAACGAGAACGAAAGAAAGAAAGGCAGCAAAGAGGAAAAAAAAAGAAGAAGAATTCGCAGACGCGTTTTACCTCTGCCCCCACGAAGCTCGGAAGCTATTCGAGATTTTTATTGGCCTGGTCGAAGTTCGTCGGTATGTTTTAGCCAAGTTTTACGCCGCTCTCCGCTCGGCTGGCCCGGCGATCGCTCGAACGACTTCGCGGAAAACGAATGAACGGACGGCGAGGAGTTTCCGGCGCGCGAAACGAGGCGTAAATGTAAACGAGCGATCGACTCGTTTCAGCCGGTTACCGGCGAATAATTCGTCCGCGCGAGCAAACCTGCCGCGAGCGAGCGTTTCCTCGCGCGGAACGCGACAGACTACGGTAGCTTGTAGGAAATATAGTGGATGGAAACTATAGGAATACCGCGCTACAGAAGAGCGCGATAAGCCATATTTAGACTGCGGATGTTCATGCATTTTTGAAAAATTTCAGATTCTAAAAATCTACAGGATGCATATAATATGCTAAAACGTATAAAATATTAGAAGCGGAGCGCTTCTTGATATTTAATAGAGGGGACAATTTTTTTTAATTATATTCATAAACATACAAAGTTTTTATAAGGTAACATTTTTTACATTTTCTTTCTTGTCAATTAATCTTAAGTTACTAAAATACGTATGTAATTCTTTTGTCTGACTTTAGAGCTAAACATATGTCTTCTGCACTTTTTGTAACTTAAAAAACATTGCTTTTCGTAATATTAAAATATTGAAAGCGATTAGCTATTTCACGTTAAAATATTCCTCGTTTTTTTTTTTTAGTCATAATATTAACAAATCGATAAAAATGCAGTTTGAGAAAAGGAACGTAATTAGAAAATTGTTTTGTTAAACAATTATATTTCTGCATATTATATGTATTCTGTGTATATTTGCAACCTGAAATTTCACATAACTGCAGAAAACTCCGCGATATACTTGTAACTCACTTCTAACGTAATTTCGAATATAAATTCTAGAAGCACCAATTCTATTTTATGATTCATCTTTGTTCTGCTAACAATGACAGAAATTGATTTTAGAAAACTATCGCTGGTGCCTTACATAAAAAGAAAGATATAGAGAGAGACATACAAAATCCGTGCGTATAGAATATGTACAGCCCTAGCTGCGGTTATATCAATTGGTGATCCTATTTAACGCTTTATGAGATCTTAGTATGTAATCGGTTAGTTAGACGACAAAGTTTACACGTTTCAGCGTCTGGTCGAGCGAATTGACAGAAACCTGAGGGCGCGTAACCTCAATCAGCATGGAACATACAGTTTGATAAATGTAGTTTCACTGGTCAGCTGTACGTAATAGAACCAACAGGAACGATCGATGTTAACCCGTTATATAACTGGGTCATTTCTTAATCGGGAATCTCTTTGGGGAATTACAAATTTATAAGAAAAAATTAATTTTAGATAAATCGATCTTAATGAAATTTTCACACACACACATATATATATATATAATGTAATATATATTTAATGCTGCAAATATAATGATACATTAAGAAATCTTGAGGAAATAAATTGTTACTCTGAAAATGACTTACTTAATGAATTACAATCCGAATGGAAAGAAGACGACGAACTAACGCAACAGAATTAGGACTTGTATAAAAATTGCGCCGAGCCTGATATAATTCTAATTATCCGTTTTGCGTTTAACGGTTTATTATACAGTTGTTTCCGAACTAGATAAACCAGATCCTTAGATAAGTTATTTTAAGTATTCTATTTTCTTCTTCAAATTGTGACAACTTTAACTTTATATTCTGGTTACTGTAGATTTTTCAGATAGCATTTTAACTTTGTTTCTATTTCTGCTGAACATTTTTATCTGATGCTAGATGTTATCTACTATTACTTTATGCTATTACTTTACTATAACTGGATTAATAGATTAATAGATCGCGATGAAGATTGCCGTACAAGTATACCTAAATAAATACATTGTTTTCTAGATATTACACACGAACTATATAAAATTTGCACGTAAACGATATACAGTTGTAAATTCGTGTCGTAGACCAGTTTATTCGAGTTACAAATCGAGTTGTTCCATGCGGATACCACGTGAACAGTGTTACACGCGACCTGAATTTCGACAATTTTATATAACGGTTTGCTATTTTATATTTCCACGTATATTACGTATAGATTATGCTTTATTCTCTTCTTTTCCATAATTTCGGCAGTACAAAGTTTGACGTTGAAAACTGAATAGGTCAAGAAAATATTACCGAATTTCAGGGAAAACGCAAATTTTAAAACGGTGGAAAATTTCTGGTGTGCTGATTAACTTTCTATTGTAAACGGAGATTAAATCATTAAAAGAGCATTAACAGCATACGAGAGAACATTTAATCATCTATCGCAGTTTTCAAGCACTGCGCCGTGTTACTTTAATACTAATTGCATTGTGCTTGTCACGATGTCATTAGAAAATTATTTAAAACTGTAGTCCGCTCGTTATTACGGTTGAAATTTTAATTGATTTGGGAAATTTTAATTACGAATGAAAGTTTTGAAACCCTTGACAGACCCTACCTATATGTAATAAATCATATTCGTCGATCGAATCTTTGTTTCAATCCACCGCGTCTTTTTTTTAATTTGCATAAATCGTGCTGAAATATATTTGGGAAAATTCTAAAATTCAACTACCTCTTGTAAACTATCAACATCGCTATTTAAATCGAGTCACGCTAATTGTAACATATAATAGATTACAAAGTTTGCTAGATTAGAAAGTTTAGTAGATTACAAAGACGTGGTATGATTAACGAAACTTAAGATAAGACTCGTATATTGGCTAAGTACACTAAAGTAACTATATATCTCGTCCTATTACCTACTTCCATTCCGCTACAATTTCCGAACCAAGTACCATAATATCTCCTCAATCGCGAATAGTACAAACGGGCGATAAAGAAAACTGTGTGTTCTTCGACTCTTTGCACGAAAGTGCAAGCAGCCTCGGCATTCGATAGCAGCAAGATGGCGACATTTTTTCGATTTTCTCTCGACGCCGCGAATCGACGTTTCCACCCTTCTTTTTTACGATCCCGTCACCCGTGCACACAGGTGTACACCGTACCCAATACTCTTTCTCTCCCGATTCGACGTCGGCTCGTGGAAAAAGAGAGAAAAAGCAGGATGAAAAGAGGGGGAGGTGGCGGTGGATGGTTAAAGGGTACGACCAGAAAACCGACAAAGACGGAGAAAGGAGCGAAAAAGAGACGAAGAGGAGGATGAGAGGGAAGCGAGCAAGAAAGAGGAAAAGTAATTGAGGGAAAAAGAGAGAGAAGCAGGAAGCTATGGCTGCGGCAAGTGAGAGTTTGGAGGGGTAGGTGGAGGCAGGGTGGAGGAAGTACAGGCTGTTTTATTATGCAAAAGCTTTCTCGGCAGTTGGGTCGTTCTGGCTCCGCGCCGTTGCACCAGCATCGAGTCGGAGGCAGCGGTGGTGGCGGCGGTAGTGGCGGTAGCAGCGGGATACAGCTTGGTGGAGGAGGGTTGGAAAAAGCCTCCGCCCCCGAATCGCGTAAATACCGGCAGCCATTTTGCGATAAACTTTTTTCGGCTGGTCCGTGCCGCGCTACTCCGTGCCGCGCACCATGCCACGCCACTGCCACAGCCACCGCCACCGCCACAGAGCCACCACCGCCACGGCCAACGCTGCCGCCACACGGCAAAGCACGGCTTCACAGACCAACACACGGTGAAAAAGTTTGGACACGCTCTCGAAAAGGGGAGTCAAGGGGCGGCCTGGCCACCGCCGCGATATTCTATGCCTGGTGGAACCCGCGGATGAGAGTTTTCGTTGAGCACGCTGGAACAGACGGAGGGTGGGCGTGGAAATGGAGAGAAAAAGAGAGGATAAGGAGAGGGTGAACAATTAATCTTTCGCGGAGGATTTTCCAGTGGTGCTCAATCGTGCGTGCAGCTTTCCGCTTGTCCGCGGAATATCGTGTTTTTAATAAGCCGCTCCGGTAATTATCGATGCGTTCGTTCGCCTCCCTTGCCCCCCTTGTTTTTTTTTTCTTCCGACTCTTTCTTTCTCTTTCTTCGTGCCTCGTTCGTTTCCTTTTTCTTTTTTCCTTTTTTTCTTTATTTCTTTTTCACCGGCGCGCTACTCATCCTCCTTCGCGCGGCCGTTGTTCCCTCTGTTCCTTGGACGGAAATGAATATTAACGAGCCACTTTCGCAGCGATCGCGTAATGGTAAGATCTGATCTTCAGGAAGGGGCGCATTTGTTAAGCTAATTTAATTTAAGGGAAATATTTCGTTGTGTAACCTTACGGACAAATCGTGTGGATGAATTACGGCGCACGAAACAATTAGGAAATCACGTTCCTCCATGACTCTGGAGATGGAATTAAATACTTACCGTCGCTAAAGAAATTACAATCTACTTCACATTCGATCGTTATTAAAGGTATCACTAACGCACGGATCATCCTCGAAATAAATCCTTATCAAAATTCAAAACTTTTAAAAATACGCTTAAAGGCTCGTACAGAAAAGCTCGCAAAGAACGCATGAAAGAAAATAAGTTAGGGTACACGAGCGCTTTAAAGGCGCACAATGTTCTTTTATCGTCACCGCGTCACCGTAGTATGCGCGTAAAAAGAAACGACCCGTTTCTGCTTTTATAGTTTTCTAAGACTTTCCTCTGCTATTGCACCGTTGCGACAAGAGCACCAGGGCGAGCTGTTGTTACGACGACTGGCGTACAACACCACGTTCGGTTGACGTTGCCGGCGTCCCCATGAATCGCCCGTTCCTCCGGCTACATAGTCCTTGTGCTTCTAATATTTACACGCTCGCAACGCGAGCCACCACCATGATATTCCCGGCGTTAACGATAAAGCCAGCGGCGTAAAGAACTGAATTGAATTTTGCGTGCAAACAGGATCAGTCGCCTTAGCGTGTAAATAATGCCGGGGGCAGGAGTCGTGACGCGGGGCTTTCCCCGAGATACTGCCTCTTTTCATAGAACCGGTATATAATTCGACGTTATCTGCGGATGTCCCTTTATGAGCGACGTCGCGCGTTGCGGTTTACTTCCATTCATGTAATTCGATCCTTCGAGGAGCCGCGCGTATACACATAGTCTGTGCAGCGGCGAGGGGTAAAAATAAAAGGAAGGAAAGAAGGGAAGGAAGAAAAAAAGGAAGGAGCAAGAAGCGTTTGGAGGAGGCTTTGACGACGAGGAATAAAAAAGCGCATAAAAACTTACAAGCACGGTAGTTGTTTTTTCCAGTAGGACTGAAAAACAAGAGAAAAAAAAAGAGACACACGGTAGAGGGGAATAAAAGACGCGTGAAAGAAACAAGACACGCAAGTGGCGCAAATCGAGAGAAAGAAACGCGTTTAAAAAAAAAAGAGAGAGAGAATATTGCGGCGGTCGCGGCCGGTTAACCCCCGGGCTTGAAAGTCTATTGTCCTCGGTTCATTACACATTTTGAGGAGTGTCCCGACTCCGAAGGACAGTTCCATCCAAGTGGGGACGGAGAAACGTCGCTGACCAGATGCATGACAACGAATCTGAAGTATCGGATTTCGCTAACGTTGCGTCTTTACCACCACGTTTTTCGTAAACAAGAACCAGAGCCAGCAGAAAAAAAAGGAGAACACGGAGGAAGAAATGAAAACCCCCCGACAAAACGTCGTTCTCCGTTCGGCCGCGGAGTCGAACGAGTCGGATTTTCTGCTCCGATAATAGTCACTTTTCGGGTAATCGAGCGAATCCATTGAATCACCGATCGCCACGTAAGTGGAACGGTTATTTCGTATTTTGAATGGTCCGTGATTAGAACAGTTAGCGAGCGGGGATAACCGACGGTACCGGAACCGATTCGATACCGAACGCGTTGATGGTGTACAGTGTAGACACGTACATATACGGTCAGACACACCGAAAAACTGGCATCGATCGGTTACGAGTCTAAATACAAATTCTTTCTGCCACCGTGATTTCACGGTTGGAATTACCACGGACGATACGTTTAACAAACATCGCGGACCGGTAAGCACCGTATAGAAGAAGGCAACACGGTGTTGGGCGAAGATGAGAGAAGGGAATGGGTGGCGTCCAGTGAGCCCCTAATTTCCATCGTACCCGATTCATTACCGACTGCGCGGGGGAGGAGGGTGACGAGGTGGAGAAAGAGAAGCGAGTAGGAGGTGGAGAAGGAGGAGGTGGGGTAGCGTAGTTGGTGGGGACGATAGAAGAGGGTGAGGGGAGGTAGGACGGTGGCGGCGCATTATTACGAGGCCGAATTACCTAATTTCGCTGGTCGTTACGTTGTTTCGACGAGCCGGAGCCCCCCGGGTCTGGAGAGGGGCGTAGAGCCCTCACGGTGGCGGGTCCTTCTGGCACCGAGGTTCGCGTTAAACCACCCCATTTGAGCGTTTTCCACCCCGACGACCTTACCATCGGGGTGGCCCGAGTATAAGTCCCCCTTGCATCTCTTGCTTGCAGTCCGCGCGGATCCGTCGGCCAATCCCGGTACTCCTGACCCCGACTTATCCAATAGCAGCTGCTTGTTCTTAAGCAAAGAACCCCTCTTTCCGTGTACCGCGAGACAGCTTTTAAAAACAGCCAATGAGACGACGACCTCGACCAATGAACGTAGCGCACGGATGCCCGCGCGTTTCGTCCCGTCGGTGCGGCATGGTTGACGTTGGCTCGTTGAATCCGCGCGGAGTAGTCGCAGCACTGTGAAAAGGTGGTGGTAGGCCGCTCTACGGCGGTCGAGTAGGGGGCAAAACTATTGGCCACCCACGCCTGCCCTGCTCGTTCGCTCACTCTCTCTCGCACTCTCTTATCCTGTCTCTGGTACCTCGAGGGAGAGAAAAACAGGGTTTAAGGGAGGAAGCGAGATAGTGGAGCGCGGAGGCCCCACTCGTCAGGCTCTCTTCGCTGAGCTTTTTTCGCTCGACAGGGGCGGATGGACAAACGGAGAGTCCTTCCAGACTTCTGTCCTCCCTAGGGGTGCGCTATTACGGCATAACAAAGTCCGGTCGTGTCGCGTATATCGGATCGTACGTCAATATACCGCCGAACCAGCAGGCTTTCGTATTCCCCTTTCTCCTCCCTTCCGTTTCCCGCCCCTCTCCTGCGCACAATCGGCCTCTTCTGCGCTGAAATCGAGTGCGTCTGTGATACGTTAGAAGTCGTGCGCTGGCATAATAGGGGAGGCAAGGTGCCTCGCCATTGTTCTCCAGCCACTTTTTAAGTTGCTGTTCTATATATAGGATATATAATATATATATCTATATAACATATAGTAGACCATACGTAAAAGTACGGGCCGCGATTAGAGGAACCCTGTCAAAACTTATCGGGGACAGCGGATGAGTGTATAAATAGTGGGGGTAGACCGTGTCGGAGGAGTAGGAGCGACCCTCGGCGAATTTGGGTCGTGTCACGAGGGTGATGCAGGCAACGTAAGACACGCTCGCACAACTATCGACCCTGATTTCGCGAATTTCAGATTTCTCCTTGACGATGTTCGAGGCGATTACATCTCCTCTAATCGTTTCTACGGTGACCCGTGTCGACGTCGAAACGATCCGGCAATTACGGGAAACACCATGCGCGCATAACCTAACTTCGTACGCCGCACAGTTTATGAAGCCATTAATCACCGTCGACGACGCGCATTAACCCGTAATTATTCCTTCTTTTTCTCTCTCTCTCTCTCTCTCACTCTCTCTCGTTTTTCCGTCTCTCTTTTGCCTTTTCAGCCAGATACTCGTTATTCGCGTGTTCCGAAAACTCATCGCCGTAATCGTGCAAGTGGTCGCGTCGTGTCGTCGCGTTTAAAGACAGTCACAAGGATACGAATAGTCGATAAGGTGGGAATATCGTTTCGATAACGATCGCCTTTGGGAAAACCGTTTTTCACGATCGCGCAACTTCGTTCGTGGACTGTGTTTCAATTTCACGACAAGAAATTACTTAACGAGCACTCTTGAAGCATCGGCTATCATAAGTATCATTGCGATCGATCCCGATCGGAGATATTGAAAGTACTTATACGCAGTAATACAGATACAACTAACCAGGCGATGTTTTCGCGCTAACCAAGCACGGATAATCATCGGTTTTTCTCACGCCACCGTGTAAGCGAAATTGGATACGAATAGGCTGTATACTATCTATGTCGTGTTACGCAGACAAAAAAGATCGTTTCCAACCGTTACGACGTTGCGTTAAATGTCGTTTTACGAAAGGACAGACAGACGACGCGTTCTGCGCCAAGCGTAGCAAACTTTTCCTTAAGTATTTCATTATGTTCCGCATGCTGGTGTCTCGTCGCCGCTTAATGCCGTTTAACGACTTTCCACCGATGCGACACGACACCGAAAACGCGATCTTCGTTAATTTACCGCTAAACGGGTTTCGCGATACACCGCCGCGCAGATTCGATTAGCAAACAAGGTCGCCAGTCAAACGCGCACGCACGCCAAGTATCAACCATTAACTAGAAGCATTCTGGCCTATCGCGTCTCCTTTAAGGGGATATTTTGCTGAAGTGGCTATTTTACGTCCAGTTCCTTCTTGTTCTTGTTTTTGAAAAAGGAAGTTGTATGGTGATATATAGTGTGTATAAATTTATCGATGTTATTGTATTTACGTGGATTTATCGGTATTTATATAACCGCTTCAAGTGACGTATATGTAATACAATGTATCGTTATTAATTTTATAGTAGCCGTTATCTACTCTACTGTGAAAATAATTTTTTAAGAACAACTCAGGCTACTTAAGAAATGTATTATCATTATCGTTTCTATCGTACTCTGTTAAACGGAATAATTTGTTCGAATTACTTGAATCCGTACTAGCGAATTAAAAATGTAGGAAAGACATTTAAAATATCGAACACGAATATTGGAGTTGCCAATTAAAACCATCCTCTTAATAAAAAAGAACGTATCCGAAGCTTGCACGGAATTAAAACGTACACGTAGAAATCATATACTTTTTCATGCAACTGTCGATGTTTTCAGTTCGACCGAAAACGCTTTGAAAACCGCGTTTCCAAACTTCTGATCGTCAAAAGAATTCAAAAACCCAGATCTATCGGGCTGTCCAAAGCAGAATACCCTATTAGCGTTTTCTACTCGCGTTATCGTGGGAGAATTCTCCAACAAGACTCGGACGAAAGCCAGGCAAACTAATCGCGAGAGTAGACGGCAGAGATACTGCTTGTTGTCGAGCTGAAACTTGATTTAGTGAAACCACGGTAAGCAAAGGACGAAAAAGGTATAAAAAAGGAAGGAAAAAGAAACGGGATGCCGCAGAGACACGTACACACCGGAGGATGGATGAGTGAAGGGAAACGGCGGAAGGAAGATGGAACGACGGAGCAGCGGACAGTCTGATTGCTCTTCCCTTTCACCGCGTGCACGCACGAACGCGCACACGCGTGTGCATACGTTCACCCTTTACTCCTTTGGTGCCATGGAAGCTGGGTGCACACGTCGCGAGCTGTTTCGACGATATTAAAGGGATCTTGCCGAAGTCGAACATTTCCTACAGGGAGGAACCGCGAACAACTTACTCCTCGCCGTATCTTCCGTCTCTTTCTCCTCCAACGCTTTCCCATCTTCCCTCCCGTTTTCATCCCCTCCCTTCCTCTCTCTCTCTCTCTTACATACATATTACTCGATCTCCTTTACTCCCATTTCCGCGTTTCGTCGTGGAAACCAATGCGGTGAATACGTACACATGGGCCGCGTCTGCTTGCCGAGCAAGAGATGGCGCGAGACGCGAGCAAGAGGAGAAATCAGAGAGGTAGGGAAGATGGAAGAGCAAAATGGAAGACGAAGACGGCAACTGGAGGCCACTGAAACCAGCTGCATTCCCGGCCATTAGAACTCCGCACGGTAGTGAAAATTTACTGTCGTAACCCAGTCCTAATGCACTGCACCGCCGCCGCGCGCGCTACTCCACGCCGCACGGTTATGGACGTTCCCCGTTGCGGAGCTGTTCGGAACCGTCTTTCTGTGTGACTATCACACGGACACGGCTCCGTTAAGGTGTTCGTGAACGTCGATGGCGCACGACGCACACATAGAAAACGATGGAGAGAGACTGTGCTGCCGGCGAGCCGTGCGAGACGAGACGAGAAGCTTCGTTGTGTGCCTGTAGGTATCTACTACTCTCGGTGCTCGAGTAGTTCTACCAAGAGCGGTGGTGTCATGCAGCAATGTTATCTGCCACCCCGCCTGATGAGAGGGAGAGACCGAGAGACAGAGTCCGCGACACCGCGGTTGCAACGAAGACAAGGACACGAATGTTCACCGAACAGAGACGGAGATAGCCGAACGAAGAAGGAGCGACGGGCGAGTGTCTGTGCTTCGCGGTAATGGCTTATATAGCCAGGGCCGTAGCAATCGGCCCGTTCCTTCCTCGGCTACGGGCAGATATCTTGCACGGTCGATGGTGAACCCGAGAAGCGACGCGCGTCGTTCCGACAGGTTTATATCGAACCGATCCTTTTTTTATCGGTGAGTACGTAGTTCGTCGAAGGGACGAGCGTCAGATGTTACGAACATTAGTTGGAAACGAATTTCGAAAGGAATATGTATACGTATACATTCATTTAGAACTCGTGGAAATTTCAATATGGATACTAAAAGGCAGAGAAGAAGACAGTAAAAATCAAACGAGATCAAAATTTATGTTCATCCACTATCGAGCAAAATTCCGACGTTTGCCGCCGTACCTAAGATATCTCGAATTCTTCTACAAAATTTCTATGCTCTTTAGAATTTCCTCGGGCAACGTTTAACGGAGCATCCTGGGCCTTTTCCCCCGCGACAAATTACGTCTTTCCACAGATTACATCGGAGGTGCCGTTTAACGGTCACACTCAACGGGAAAGATTTACGGGCGGCCGGAGCGGAACGCATGCCGTTCGGGGCCGGTCGAAACGATCATGAAACTAAAATTAGTCGGTCGCGGCCGAAGGAAAGTGTTTGCGTTTCGAACAGGCCAGAGGGGAAAAACGCCAAGGTCCTCGAGAACCATGGAAGCCCCCAGTCTCGTCTGTTGCTGGCTTTCCGACCTTCGACGTGAGAGCGATCCTGGAAACGTCTGTCGAGAGTCGGTCGTAAATAACACGAGCAAAAGGGGCCACTGCCGTTTCCCTTTCGGGCTCCTTCTTTTCAGAGGACAGAGAGGAGTGGCCTTAAATCATCGACACGCCGGGGGGAGTGCTCGTCCCTTTCGATCAGCAAAGAAAAAATTAGCCAAACTTCCCGAAGCCCGCTCCGGTTTTCACCGAATCTCCTCTCCTCTGCTCTTCTGGCCCTTCTCGTCCTTCGCTTCTCACCGCGTACCTTCCACGCCGCTATGCAATATCAATTTCACGCGTTAACCCTGGTTCCGTGCCGGCAGAGGTTGTAACGCGAGGTCGAGGGCCTCGGAGTCGAATTTTTTGCTCGTCGTTCTCGCCACGGCCCTGAATGAAACGAACGCGAGAGAGATCACGGAGAGATCACGGAGAGATCACGAGAGCCAGGCGAAAGTCGTTTCGCGATACGATAAATCCAACTGTGTTCCGTGCGAATTGTAACGACACGACCGCGACACAGACATCGACCGATCGTTTGTCGCGGTTAAGATATATACGCAGACTTTTCGTGCTGAATAGACAGAGATCAGAGTATATGTTATGTATATCTAGCGGAGCCAACTAGCGGAATAGGAGCGCTCGAAGCGACAAGAGCCGTGCTTTACGCTTCGTCCCGCGTATCATCGTTACATCACATTAGGAATGGATGTAATAAAGTGCAAACAGAAGTCTCCCCGGAAACCGTGTCGCGCTTTACGTAATACGTAATACACCCAGGCGCCGTTTATTTCGCGCGATGCGTGACGGACTATTAATTCGTTCGGCTCCAGCGAGAAACGATTCCTCGGTCGAATATACGAACGTCTAAGTTGTTTCACGGTGTTCTATATTTTCACGAAGACAGTCGGCTAACATTGTTGCGTTCTTTTGTGATCGATGTTTCGGAGTAATTTCTGGTCATTTACTTCGTTTCACGTTGTTTGCGTTGGTATCTGATGTACTTGAGTTTGAATAATTAAAGGTGGTTAAAATTAGTCGTTTAGGTGGCTAAAGTTAGTCTAAAGATAAGGTTTCGTATAAGATTCTTCAATTAGATTGATATCGGTCCAAACACCTCCGTACAATATTTTTTCAGTCCATGTAGCCAGCCTATCGTAATCTCGATCAAGTGAATTGTATAAATAGGTCTTTAAAGTAACTTTTGACGTTCGTAGGGAAAATTAAAAAGAAAGTTTTAAACGAACGTGCGGAGAATTTCGTTTGAAACGAAATGTTCAGACCCGCGCTAAAACTCTTCTAAGCAATATACATACAACTTTCCTTTTCCCTACAAGTCAAATATCCCTCTTTTACTGCAGGCATTTAACAACCACTAAACACAGCGTACAATGCCATCAGGCAAGCGCGAGACGCGATTTAGAGCTTATCTAATATCTCCAACTTCAAAACAAATTCCATAAAACAAGAATGCCAGGTCGCTCGCCGCTCGAACACAGGGATTCGGTACGAGCTCGCCAAGATCCCGTTTAATGCCCCTTTAATATCCTCCCAGATTGCGCGTTCCTGGCCTGCGTCATTCCCCTTTCTAATCACGCCGCGAGCACATGCGCCGAAATTCCAGAACCTCTCCACTCTGTCGGGGAGAGAGGCGACGCTTGATACGTCCCTGGAAACGTGTTCACAGCGAGCAACAGAGATAGATAGAGAGCTAGAGAGGTTCATAGTAGCCGAAGCCGCGAAGCTGCGCGTTTATTAGCAACCAGCAGAAAGTTGGCTGACCGGCTGAGCGCCGAGTATCGTCTCGACGGCGGATTGCGCGCCAGCAACGCCACCAGCAACATAGGTACTGTTGCTGCTGCTGGTGCTACCGCCACGACTACTACTCTCGAGACAAGCTGCTGGCTGCAACCATGAACAACCGCCAGCAGCACTAGCAACAGTCACTAAACTCGAAATGGCCAAATGGCTCGTTCCTGCGCCGACATTCGACGCAATCCCACATCCTGTTCCTCTCTCTTTCTACCCTCTCGGCGTACTCGACGTGTTCCTTTTCTTCCACCACCCTCGCTTTCTCTCTCTTCCTCATTCAGTGGTGTACACGTGCGAAGCGTTGTACGGACGCAAACGCCTGTCTTCTCTCTCATCGTGTTCCATCCTCTGTACATCAGCTGTTTCGCTGTGTTCGTTGCGCGTCTGGTATCCACTTATTCGGCGTGATACACGCGTACATATGTACATAACGCCACCAGTATACTAACGTAGGTTTGCGGGATCGGCATGGGACCGGGATTAGCGTTAAGTCAGCGTTAAGTACGGCCACTGGGCCGAGATTATCGTATCTGGCCGCTATTAGCGCCGATATTGAAATCGTCTCTCGGGAAGCTGGCTCGCAACACGCTATGTGTCGCTCGGATTGCTTTCGATCCAGATGCTTGTACAAAGGGAAAGAGCTGAATTTGCCGGATCGAAGAAGACACGGGGAAAATGGCCGGATTAGGAACGGAATGGGATAGCACTAGGCTTAATTTCTATAGTTAAATAATTGTAATCTTCGCACAGTTACTGGATATCCGTGCGTACGTCCGGTGAAATGTGAGTTAAGCATAGATTAAACGATGTACCGTTACATGGAATGGTAATTGAACAACGAATGATACCTGAATTTGATCGAAATATATTCACCGATGAAGGAAATGATAAGAAAGATAATTTGAAAAATATAAAAGTACGTAACTAATTAATTAATTATGAACGAAGTGCCTTTTGATACGTTGCTGTGGAAGTGTTTTAAAATTAGCCTCCAGGAGTATTCTTCAGGGATCCCGTCTATATTTCAACCTTGTAAAAATCGATCATTCGCTTATTGTATTATTAGATAGAAGCAACTAATAAGTATATGTACGGCAGAATTTTTCTTCAAAAGCGAACAAAGAAATACGATAATAACGACGAACAAAAGTTATTTGAAGAAGCGTGCCATACGAGAGAAACGCGTGTCTAATACGATTACTCGCCGCTATGAAAACCTCACTCATCTACCTCTCAGCAGCGAAGAAACCTGTTGACTTAGTATTTTCCAAACGATATTGAATTATATGAATTATATACTTGTATTTCGCATATAAAGACCAGTACTTTCCACATTGTAAAATTTTACGTAATTGTTAAACAAATATTGGAAGAATTCAACAAAGTGTAAAATATTTTATATTTCTACAATCTGGCATTCTACTATACCGGTGTAGTCTATAGTTGGCTCTCAGCCAAAGATTCATACACAAAAATGTACATTTCTCACTAATCAAAATCTCGCTCATTCTCGTTGAGCTAACGGAAATGAGGGAAATTAATCGCGAATTATACAGTAGAAGAGAGACAATTATCACAAATATAATAATTACAAGCAAAATTCCAAGAAGATGAAAGATTAAAAGAAACGCTAGAGCAGCAAAAAATAGAAGGAAGAAGAATGGACGGAAAAGGAATTATAGTAGCAAAGGGATAGACTTGAGTAGTCAGCGCGAGGATAGTTAAATTCACGCAGAAGCCGAGATCGGATTTAAGTCGATTTATGAATCTGACAGTCATCCATAATCACCGGTCTACGCGATCCCGTACCCGAGCTCTTTGAACGCGCAGCCCGACTTACCGGAATCGGCTAAGCTAATATAATGACATGGTTCTGCGTGTCCTAGTGCGAAGGAGTGCTACACACGCTTCTACCAAGCCCATACACACACACACAAGATTCTAGCAGTCTGGCTATATATGTCGCTCGGACCTCTCAGCGTGTAATGATCCTCGTACGATCGTACATTAACACGGCGAACTCGGTGTTGTTAATCACCGAAACGCGTTGAATCTTATCTGGCTCGAGGTTGGCTCGATCGAACGAAAGATGGAAAGAGTATTATGGAAAGAGAGGGAGGAGGGGACGTTAAGAGCAGAAGAGATGAGAAGAATCCAAGGTGGTTCGAGAATTGACGCGCAGTCGATTAATTTCGCCACGTTTACGAGCTTAATCGCGCAGCCATCAGGCTCTCTCGTTTTGAGAATGCTCTTATAAGAGAGAGAGAGAGAGAGAGAGAGAGAGAGAGAGAGAGAGAGAGAGGAAGCACGTCTCTCCGGCAAACAAGACAAAGATCGAAGATCGAAATTGCTCGCCGGCGTTGTAGTTATCGGCCTGCTCGCTCATGACTGACTTCTTAGTATTTAAAAAAGGCGTATTTAAAAAGAAGAGAAAAAGCGGAGAAAAGAAAAGCTTCATTTAAATGAAGCGGCCGTTTCAACGCGCTTCGCGGCGGATAGCTCCGTCTCTTGTCGTGTTCTCGATCGGCTCGTTTCTCAAAACGCTCAATTATCTTCTCGGCTGGGCTGGAGATGCGAGACGAGGCGATTAACGATCGGTTGGCGTTTCAGCAATTAACACGAGCCGATAGCATGGCGTTCGTCGCATTAAGGAAAATTCGAGACGCTGCGACACAGTGGTCGCGTGAGCGTGCAGTACGTACAGGGTGTTTCAGAATTTCTTGCGATGGGTCTCTTAGATAACCACAGCAGCGTTTACAGAAGCACAGCACCGTAATCTACGAATTGAAGGATTTGTTCTAATAAAGAGGCAAAGCTCCGATATTTACATTGTGTTTATTTAAAGAGAAAAAAGATACGGGTTTTTGAACATTGAAAAGGGCAAAAGTTTATTTACTGCGAATACCAATCAACTCTGTTACGCTTTTTCGGTCATTTTCAAACCAATTATATTTTTCCATCGTTAAAAAATACGTTAAAAGTACCTTTACACAAACACGCGCGTGCGCGCACGTACAGACAATTTGGACAGAATATGAAAGAAATCAACGTTTGCGTGATTTCTCGTTTCAATTTTATGCGAAACATATTTTTAAAACCTTAGAAATCCTTTTTGTTTTCTATCGTATAACGAGAGCAAGATCAAAACATAAAAAAGTTCGAGCAGTTCGTAGCAGAATTAAGCACAGCATCTGAACAAGTAATTTGATTTTTGTTCGATCTTAAGCCGGTTTTTGTCGGTTTACTCAAATTAATAGAAAGTATCAATACCCAAGGCAATGATGAAACGTATTGACTCAAGTAATTACTAGGATAAGAGTTTAGAACTCTTTTACGTAAATGTAAATATGACGTAAGTCGGAGAGCCTCTTAAACAAGCCTAAGGCAAGAATTATAAAAGAATTATGAAATAAACGATAAGACGATAAATAAGAATTAACAAAAGGCATCACTTCTTCGATTCTGAATCACCTTATACGTATAATAGATGCGTACAGTGTACATCTTGCGTACACACACGTATTACAAACATAGACAAACATACATACACACGTAGACGTACAAAGTGAATGAAAGACAAGCCGGACACAGATACGGAAGGAAGGAGCTTAATTAAATACCAGATTTTTCTATCTCTGGTCTGTCGGGTTAAGTTCTAATCGCTCGCTGCTCCCCTCTAATCAACGTGGATCGTGCTCCTTCCCCTTATTCCTTCTCCATGGAACGTCCTCCGCCGTTTGTTTCCCATCCAAACAACGCTCCTCCTTCGTTTCCTTCACGGGAACACCGTGCACAAGCGTAGCTATCGGTCTTTCTCTACGATTCCCGCTACTACTCCCACAGGGAGACCGAGAAACCAGGGAACGAAACAATCCGTGAACAAGCTACTACACGTAGCTTCCCGATGTATCTTGACGATTAGATTCAGGCGAACGGTAGCGGCTGAATTTGTAGCGGATAAACGGGACGCGATGCCGGACTCGAGGAAACAGGAAGAAAAGAGACGACTTAATTAAGAGACGAATCTCTCTTCGTTTCCCGTTCTAACTTCTACTCGATAGACAAAGTACAGATGGCAAGAGGAGACAAATGTACTGGCTAACAAGTCGAAAATCCAAACTAAGCATAGAAAACAAACTAAAAATATATAAAATGGTCATAAAACCAATCTGGACATACGGAATAGCACTATGGGGAACAGCAGCAATGAGCCATATAACCAAAATAGAGGCAATGCAATCTGAAATACTCAGAACAATAGCAAACGCGCGATGGTACGTTAGAAACGAGGACATTCGGAAAGACCTGCGAATACCAACGATCAAGGAAGAGATTAACAGAAGTGCAAGAAGGTACAGAGAAAGAATAGCAACGCAGCCGAACCGGCTGGCAGCGGAAACGGTCGGTGCATCAAACATAAAAAGAAGATTAAAAAGGAAACACCCAACAGATCTCACAAAGAACGTAACCTAACATACAAACACTCACCACACTAAACAAATAAATCAATCAAATTCGAAGATGGTATCCCACTGGGGGTAGCCATCCACATGCTATATTGCTATATCACTAAGCTATAATATTTTACCAAATGTCCTACTGGACAAATTGTAAAATGTAAATAAATAAATAATAAAAAAAAAAAACTTCTACTCATCTTATTTTCGCCTGTTTCACTATAGTATTAGTTTTTTCAGTTACTGGTTTCCTGATTTTCTATTTGCTTTCTTGCTCGCCTGTTTCCCCTCTCTTGTTGCATGTTTCTCCTTTTGCGCCAGATAGTTTCGGCGGATCTGATGTTTCGCGTTTGCGGATGTTGCCAGCTGCTTGCGGGAGATTTGATGGATTCGACGATCGATGCGGCGAAGTTTGTTTGGTCTCTTTGATTGTTTGCAGAGTTGTTTCATTCGGATGATGGGCTTTGGATTTCTCACGATTAATTTGACCGTGTGACTCGATACGTTTCTTGGAACCATGATGACCACTATTAGCGAAATTAAATAGAAACGAAGAATTTAATAGATCTCGACGTTCTAGGTACTGTATGTAGGTGTAGGCTATAGCAGTTTATAGAAATCTATAAATATTATTCGGCAATTTATAAATCTCTGAATATTATACGATAGATTAGAGTCGTATATATCTGTAACAGTTTTTAAAAATCGACCAACACAGTGCTCCCTGTTTAAGATAACAAAAATACTCCAGAATTACAAACGATAGAAATCGATCTATGGATGTGAAATGAAATGCATGAAAATTGCGTGTTTTTTAACATTCTCAAGAGCTGACTTCAGACAAAAATCCTCGAAATTCTGAATAATTGCAACCAACAGATACACGGAATATTCGTCGACTAACATTCACCGAGCTGCGATACAACTTGCTTTTATTTCGGCGAATGCGTCTACCGATCGTTCGCAACGTAGCTAAAAAGCGTCTTTCCGGATTTTCGTTTCGCCGAGAGTCTAGTTCTTCCACGGCAATTTCACATAGAATCGGAGCGAACAAGTACGGAAGCAAAGCTGCGACGGCGAGAGGGCGACAGACGCAAGAGAAAATCTGCAAACGGTGAAACAAGAATTTCCTGGTGCTCCGGATCTTTGCGATACCTAAAAAGCTAATATAAGTCGCGGCAGATAAACGCGACGCACTATCTCGTCGTCACGGAGAACGGTCTAAAAGGAACGACAAGAGAAAGGATCAAGGGAAGAGAAAAACAAGGGCCGGAAAGAAATGTGTTCGCGCGAGCGAGATGAAGGCCGGCGACAGAGGGGAAAGAAAGACGGAAAGTCGAGTCTCTTGAACAGAGGACGAGTTAAGAAAGGGAAGGTAAAAAAGAAAAACGATAGAGAAAGATGGACAAAAAGGAGAGAGGCGGGATCGTCGAGACCACTTGGACCTTTTGTCCCCGAACGCGCGAGATATCTCTCTTTATCCGGATTAAGAGGCGAAAGGGGTCAAGACTTCGGGATTAATAATTTGTCCGAGGCCAGTGATCGCTCGGACGTATCTGAAAGACGGCTCGTGTCGTTCTGTCACGCCATGTTCCTTCTTTTCCCCTTTGCCCCGTTCCTTTGTCGTGTTAGTTGCTCGCCGTGCATTTTGTCAAGCGATGGACCGGACGAGCAACGTCGAAAATCGCCAACCAGAATCGGTACCAACCGGCGACGAGGGCCAAGAAAGGAAAAAAGGAACAAGTAGCGACGAGAACCGGGGACCAAGGAAAGAAAAGAAAGAAAAAAAAAGAAAAAAGAAAAGACTAAGTAGCGAAAGACGAACACGGTAGAAGCGATGGAAGCAGAAGAGGAAGAAGAGGGAGAAAGATAGGTAAGAAAAGGGAGGAAGATACAGCCGTAGGCAGAAATACGACGAGGCGGAGCAGATAAACGACGTATCGAGCACGCCTGTTGAGAGAGCGTTTTCGTTCGATAAACAGAATAATTTGATGTCGTGGTCGTCGGCGCGATTGATAAAACCGGACCGCGTCGATGGAAACGCGGTCCAGAGAGCCTCCGACCAGTGTTTGCCCCGAGATAATACACGCTCGTTGCGCCGATACCGGCTCGCCGATAATTTATAAGCACGAGCGCGCGCGCGGGCCCCATCCGCGACGCGGCTAACGGTGTCGCGGGGCGGAACCGTGTCTTTTCGATGGGAATGCGCTAAGGTTGTGACGTTAAGAGAGCTTCTTGTTGAGTGAGAAATATCCGGAAGGAAGTGATGTAGCTGTAAATTGGGCCGTGGTTGATTTAACGCTAAACCTACCGACACTTGGTTTTTTTTTTTTTTTTTATTTGTTTATTTACATTTTACAATTTGTCCAGTAGGACATTTGGTAAAATATTATAGCTTAGTGATATAGCAATATAGCATGTGGATGGCTACCCCCAGTGGGATACCATCTTCGAATCACTTAGTGTATATCTATTCTTAGTGTATATTATTCTTAGTGTATATTAAAGAAGTAATTGTTTTTATGATTTAACTTAGATAATGGTTAATCTGTAAGTAAATGTATATAAAATGAACTTTCATAAAATTTCGTCCAAATTTACTTTTGTTTAATTTCGATTATAGACTTAAATAGAATTGCACGTTTATTTATATAGAGATATATCTTATTCAACTTCGCTGCATTTTTTACAAATTATTTTATTATCAAATGTACGTTTGCCGAATACATATTTCCCGCTTCTTAAACGAATTTTCCTAATTTTGTAATCTTTGCAATCTTTACTTGACAAGTTTTGGTAGTAACGAATCTGTGAATTTATTAATAGTTTTATTGCATGGTTTTTTCTCGCGATTTTTTATGCAAAAGTAATGCATGCACCAGGTTTATAGCAATTTTGTGAATTCTCTGTAAATTGGCCCCATACTGTAGATGCCATTGCAAGTTTATTGGTTCCGCAGGCTGGAAAGACACTACCCGCTAGACCTAAACGATAGATTCAACTAATTATTTCAATTAAGTAATATTTACTTATTTATAATACTTACGTACAAATTATACTCATCTATAACAAGTATTAACTTATTATAAATAATTGGCCATGTTACTGCGCCACGCCAGAAAAATTACTGAAAATTCTCAACGCGAGAATTGATCGTAATTTTAATAAATATTAAAAAAGAAAAAAAAGTTTATTGGTTCGTAAACGTTGGCTTCTTTCGCTTTTCTTATCAAATTGTATAAATTAAGTAACATCTACTTATTTACAATACTTACGTACAAATTATACTCACCTATAACAAGTATTAACTTATTATAAATAATTGGCCATGTTACTGCGCCACGCCAGAAAAATTACTGAAAATTCTCAACGCGAGAATTGATTGTAATTTTAATAAATAATAAAAAAAAAATTGTATAAATCTCATAATTTCAACAAAGTCATTCCTGCTCATTGTTTTTGAAAAAAACGCAGGTCTCCAAATTTTATTCCACAAATATGAGGCATCTAAATTTTTTGCCTGATATACATCGCGGGAATATAACAGAGCAATAAATGTATCTTGTTTTGTTGCATCTAGCTCCTTTTTAGTCCCCAATACTCTAAATGTTTCTTTTTCCGTACATTTTATTATATGATCTATTATACGGTGATCAATGATAAGATAAAATGCCGTGTTTACTTATCCTTTCATTATATGTCGTTTAGCACATCCCTAAAAATATTATGAACCGATGTCCTGCCAGGTTTGGGACTTGCATCTATTTCTTTTCAAACTGTTCCATCGGGCCCAGTTTCACTCTCTGCTGTCAACGATAATTTTTTGCCCTTACGTAAACGCTTATTTATAATATTCAACTCTGGTTCGGTTGCAAATAGCATTTCATGTGTTTCCATGCTGTTTTCAGTTGCTGAAGTTTTTTGTTCATCGCACACTGAACAGTCTTCTTCTATGTCTGTCATTTTTTTTTTGAAAAGTCTTGACATTTCTAGGGTAAATATTTATCACAGAATAATACCATGTACGGAATACAAAATTATTGTCAAATTTGATACACACGATGATGGTACCCCGCTGGGGGTAGCCACCCACATGTTATATTAGTATTTTACCAAATGTATAATATTTTACCAAATGTCCTACTGGACAAATTGTAAAATTTGAATAAATAAATAAAAGAAAAATTTGATATGCTTTACTTTTCCTTTCATAACCATTTTACACAAAACGCCCTGAAATGCTTTCTGTCTGAATTTTAGAGATGACAAGTTTAGATGTCAACTGATTGACTAACGAACTGAGATTCTAATCGAAAGGGCAATAGGAAATAAGAATATGGTCTGTGACGGCGATATTTGTACGAAAATATTGATGAGTATTTGCCATTCTCCATCAACGGTTACTCGAAGGTGGAGTTGGGAAAAATCCGCTTTTCCCATGTTTTATCGCAATGAGCAATAACCCTAAGAAACTTCTCGAGGTTTAAAATGTTTGTAACAATGGACCGTAAAGACAATGCTAAATTTTATGGCAGTTCCTTAGGATTATTATGGGCCTGAATCGATATATCTTGACAAGTGATAGTCATCTTGATCGAGAGATGGATTATGGTTTATGACAAGGTTACGGGCGTAACAGCTGTTATTATTTATTATTACTAATTTTCTTTGTCATCTGATCTTGAGATAGCCTTTTCTTTGTACCGATTGCAGTTACTTCAAGAGTTTTACCATTTTTTTTTTTTTTTTAGAAAAGAAACAAGCAAAGAAAAAGTAAATATCAAAAAATATATTGTATGCATGTTTTAGGAAAGATCAGAAATTATAAAGCGATATGATAACGTTTAAATATAGCTAACACTTTGACTGCCACGATGGTCATTGGTAACCGGAGCGCTTGAACTTCTTACAATTGTAAAAATTATAGCATTTTCAATATAACCGATAAATAGAAGATACATTGAAATAAAAAGTGCCCCATTGAACAATTAAACATTTTTATTGGAATATCAATAAAAAAAATGAGAACAAATCTTGCATCTAACGGTGCACTGTGTTTGCATCCATATCTTTGAGGGGTAATCTACGAATATTATTATAAACACGGCTTAGAAAATCGTGAATGCTGTTTTATAATCATATTATAATCACATTATAATCATATAATTGAAGTTAGAAGTGTGCACATACCTTACTATTATATATAGAATAAGCAAATACTGTTTACTAATATCTTTTACACGTTTCGACAATATATTCTGCACGTTTTGCTTACGACGATATAACGAATGCGGATGGTTTGTTGAAATAAACGAAGCCTTGTTATAATATGTCGCTATCAACTGTTTGCAAGGCGCCACGGTGGTCACCCGTGACCGCCAATAAGATAAACGGTCCATTGGGAAAGAATGTTGCCTTACATCATCGATTTATTATTATTTTGCCATTATATGCTTTGGATAATAAAAATACTCCCGTGGCGTCTTGAGCAAAAAATGTGTTTTCGGCGTGGCAGTAAGGTTTTTTTTTATTTAGTTGTTTACATTCACAATTTGTCCCAATTTGGACATTTGGTAGAATTTTTTGGCTGGATGGCGGTCAAAGTGTTAAATTTGCGTAGAGGTTCAAAAACGGCCAATTTGACCAGCGCTGGTAGGTTTAGTGTTGACAAAACTTAGTTTTATTTGATAAAACTGAATTAAGGAAAACTCGAGCAACTTTGTCTTTTGAGTTTAGCTTTCGTGGAGATAAAAATAATAAGAGAATAGGTACAATAGAAGCAGGTATCAATGAAGAATTTGGCTAAATACGGCTGGTTGATGCAAAAATGTAAACATTAACTTAAATTGTTTCTATTTGTTACTTAATAATCTGTACATATTGTAGTGATGTATAATGAATAAAACTGAAATGCAGATAATATTGGTGGTAGTTTGATTAAACTTTATGGTACCTTCTTGGAAGTTAAAGTACGAATCGACCTTACCGTGGAAATGTAACATTGAGTGGAGTATGAAAAGGAAAGAGTAAATTTACTATCATTAGAGAATGAGTCATTGCTTAGTCAATGCTTAATAAACGCTTGATCGATGATGTTTCTAGTATCTTGGCCAAAGGGTGTATTTGTAGCTTAGAGTTTGTCGTTTTGAGTCAATTCCAAGTGATGAAAATAACTCCTGTCAAATTAATTCATTTGGCGTTTAATTAACGCGATTCTAACGCACTGCAATATTTCTATAATTAAAATTGACTAAATATAAAGGGAATTTAACACGAAATAAGCGAGACTTCGTGTATGTATGTTCTAAATAAAGCTTCAAGCAAATTGGTATGTTACACCTAATGATATTCTTAATAATTATGTTCTTTAGCATACTATATAAGAATGATATACAGGGTGGTTGGTAACTGGTGGTACAAGCGGAAAGGGGTGGTTCTACGCGAAAAAAGAAGTCGAAAATATAGAATAAAAATTTTTTTTTCTTTTTTTTTTAAATCTTTCCATCGAGACAACGGTCTACAGGGAGATCCGTTATAACGTACCGCATGCGTACCGAGCGAAAATTCGAAGTCGATTTTCTCGAAAACAAAGCCTCAAACGAAAAATTTTTATTCTATATTTTCGACTTCTTTTTTCGCGTAGAATCACCCCCTTTCCGTTTGTACCACCAGTTACCAACCACCCTGTATATAAATTTAAGCTTCCTGGAATCTGTAAACCACATTTTAACTCATTAACAAAAGAATATTCCACGATTAGGAAAAAAGAACAAAATTGTAAAATCTAAAGAAGAAATAGTAATAGAAAATAAGAGTTAAAAATAAATTGTTCTCAAATAAATAACAATAAATATTCTTTAACATACTATATAAAAATAATATATATAAATCTAAGCTTCCACGAATCTGTTAACCATATTTCAACTCATTAACAAAAGAATATCCCACGATTAGGGAAAAAGAACAAAATTGTAAAATCTAAAGAAGAAATAGTAACAGAAAATAAGAATTAAAAATAAATTGTTCTCAAATAAATAACAATAAATATTCTTTAACATATTATATAAAAATAATATATATAAATCTAAGCTTCCACGAATCTGTTAACCATATTTCAACTCATTAACAAAAGAATATTCCACGATAAGGAAAAAAGAACAAAATTGTCAAATCTAAAGAAGAAATGGTAACAGAAAATAAGAATTAAAAATAAATTGTTCTCAAATAAATAACAATAAATATTCTTTAACATATTATATAAAAATAATATATATAAATCTAAGCTTCCACGAATCTGTTAACCATATTTCAACTCATTAACAAAAGAATATCCCACGATTAGGAAAAAAGAACAAAATTGTGAAATCTAAAGAAGAAATAGTAACAGAAAATAAGAATTAAAAATAAATTATTCTCAAATAAGTAACAATAAATATTCTTTAACATACTATATAAAAATAATATATATAAATCTAAGCTTCCTGGAATCTGTTAACCATATTTCAACTCATTAACAAAAGAATATCCCACGATTAGGAAAAAAGAACAAAATTGTGAAATCTAAAGAAGAAATAGTAACAGAAAATAAGAATTAAAAATAAATTGTTCTCAAATAAATAACAATAAATATTCTTTAACATATTATATAAAAATAATATATATAAATCTAAGCTTTCACGAATCTGTTAACCATATTTCAACTCATTAACAAAAGAATATCCCACGATTAGGAAAAAAGAACAAAATTGTGAAATCTAAAGAAGAAATAGTAACAGAAAATAAGAATTAAAAATAAATTGTTCTCAAATAAGTAACAATAAATATTCTTTAACATATTATATAAAAATAATATATATAAATCTAAGCTTCCACGAATCTGTTAACCATATATCAACTCATTAACAAAAGAATATCCCACGATTAGGAAAAAAAAAACAAAATTGTCAAATCTAAAGAACAACCAGTAACAGAAAAAAAGAATTAAAAATAATAAATTAAAGAATTAAGCAAATCCATCGAACTCGCTTTCACAATTGCAATGTTACGATATATTATAACACGTTAATAGAGTTTCCTGAAATACAACAATTCAACCGTGCAAAATGCATTCGATGTAATGCACAAGTAGCAATGCAAGAGTCTCATGACGAGAAACACGCGTTTTATAAGAAGACATATGAACGACGTAGCTCTAACGTGGCTGCGTTCCAAAAGCGTCAGGCATATTCGCAATTTGTCACACGCAAGGGTTTCGATGGAATAAGAATAACAGAGTGGAATAACATACTATAGGAAGCGCGGCTAAATAAATTCGACGATTTCACGTCGTTGCTCAAGATCGTTTCTCTTTTCTGTTTCAGTTTCTCAAAGTCATCGATGACGTGTTTAGAAAAGGCAGATGGAAGAGCCAAACGGCCTATAACAATACATACAATGTCTAAAACGACGTGCTCGAAGGCGCAAACACGTCAATTATATTGATTTCACAGTTTCGAAACGAGACACGAGGATACGCCGATTAACGCCGAACGTTTGCATTTAAATTATCATTGCAAACAGCTTTTTCGTGCAGAATTTAATCCGGACGTTTGATTGTTACGAGTTATTAAATATCGCTATCTCGTATAATCTTTTTTATCAATTTACAAGAAAATAGCTAGACGTTTTTCTTCTTTTTTCTTTTTTTCTCGTTCGAAAAACGGGATAACATGGATATAAATTGGGGATTAAAATAAATTCTAATTTTAATTAGGCAATATTTTTGTCTGTGTTTTTGCGAAGATTTGATTGCCTCTAAAAATAACAGCAATATTTACGAATAAGTGGTAGCTTTTTAAGTAGTTGCCGGAAAGTTATACGATTTTAATGGGTCGTAAAATTCCTATGAAAGAATCGTAACAACTTTTTCAATGTACAAACACACATATAGCCGGGGATATTAAATTGATTTTTCACCAATGAACCTCGTTACTGTGCCGAGAATATTGCGATAAAAAATTTCGAAATTCAACTGTAAAACGCTTCGTGCTTAAATTGTTCTGGACAAGCTGCAAATCAATATAATTTCAGTTCAAATATTTTTTAATGTTTACTGCCCCAAGTAAAAACCATTCACTGGAAAACAGTAATTTCTACAAATATATTGAGCTGGCAACTAAGTGATTGCGGGATTTGTCAATACCGCCTAATGACAAAATCCGCAATCACTTAGTTGCCAACCCAATATTCTATAATATTTATGTATATCAGTGTGTACTAAATGCAAGTACTTACACCGGCTATTATAAAAATATTCTTAAACACATTTTGCTATATAGGCTATTTTTTAATTTTTTAGATTTAATCCAGGACGAAGAACAAGCACTTTGCAAAGCGTCTTGCCCTACTGTGGTCGTTTCTTTTTAAGAGCCTTTGGAAGCTTCCAAGAACCCGAGGAATATTTGCAAATGGAGTGCTCAGGTTCTAGTTTGCGGTCAGTACGCTCATATTTTTGCGACCGTGATTCTTGCAAATCACAAACGAAAGTCTGCTTGTCTTGGTGGTATCTGTTGATGTTAAACTTTTGTGGGACAGCCGTCCATTACGGTGATAACGTTGCAGCCATCAGCTCTGCTCGCCTCTGCTTCTTATCTTGGGAAGAAGAAACTGCTTTTAATCTTCAAACGGATCTCTTCTTAACCTTTCGCAACTAGATTTTCCCTTTGTTCCGAGATAAAACTTCCGGTTCATCGGAGACTTTCGTCTCTTCTTACACAAGAGGATTAACGATCGACATATAGCAATTAGCGATCGTTCTAAATAAATTCACCGGCGATCGTTCGTAAGACGAAACGCGTTCAAACTTTCGTCTTCCAATTATTCTCGAAAAATTCGCGACAATGTGTCAAAGATCGAAACGTCGCGCAACAGTCGTCGAAAAGTCCAAACGTCACATGTTAATTCAAGAAAAGGTCAAGAACTGTAATGGAATTTTCCAAATATGAAGACACCGCGCAACGATAGTCTAAGATTCGACAATCGTAAAAAAAAAAAATAAAAAAGAAGAAAAAAATCAAAATCCTTCGCAACACTACACCACCTATGCAGAAAAAAAAATCCACCGATTAGAGACCGTAACGTACGTTTCGCTTTGGAAATCTTCCGAGGCACGGAGCACGGTAGTCGGCCGTAATCTGCCCGTAAACGGTTTAAGTACGCTAATTCTCCGTACCTTGAGAAAACATCTCTCCGACGAAGGCTCTTAGAAACGCTCGTTAGGCTTGCCTTGTAAGCCACGCGATTGCTATACCCGTGACGCCTATACGAGGATATCCGAGAGGCATTCTGCCGTGCGGTCCGCCGTTGCTTCGATCTGCAGATTCTGTAACACGTAACACGTGAGAATCGAAAGTCGCCACCGAGAATATCGCAACGGACGAAACGATCGAATACGGATACGTATACACGAAGCAAAGGCGATTCGAACACGCGTCTAATACCGATTATACCACGTTTACACGAGCGTCTTCCGTTTCGACGCCGGCGCAACAAATAGACCAACGCTGGGTTTAGCATGATCGTTAAGGGGGCGAAGCGTGTTTCTCACGGGCGGACGCGCGAACGAACCGTCTACTCGCGTGAATTTAATCGGATCGTCGAGAACGCCGATCCGACCGGATGCTCCGTATCAATCGGCTTGCGTGAACATCGCTGCAAACTGCCGCTAATGAAATCGCGTTGGATTCGAAGGTGATTTCGCTTTCTGCAGGGCCACGATATTCGGCACTCGTTGTGCTGCTTTGTCGCAGGGGTCTTTCTTTTCTTAATTTTTCATTGGAGCAACTTTCTCTTTCGTTATTTTTGTCTATTTTTTTTTGTTTGCTTGGGGCAATAGAAATTTTGGGATTCGTCGTGCAGATGTAATTTATTATTTCATGTTTATAGCGCATTTTATGCCGTTCGTGTCTTATAATGTGAAATACTAGATGAAGTACATGTTGTAGTTTGTTAAGAATTAAATTAATCAATCGATTAATAAATTAATCGATCGGATCGAATTAGTTCTTACTTGAATGGATTAGTATTAATTAGGATAAGCAGTGAGAAGGTTATATGACTCGTAAACTATACAATTTTGTGTATTTTAGGTAATTTAATTTTTTTTTTTTGTTATAACCAACATTCTGATCGACTACAAATTTCCTTTTGCTGCAAAAAAATTTTTTGGAAATCCTGCTGCTATTTTTCTATCTCTTAACGTTTTTTTTATTACTCTCGTTCAGACGATAGCCACGAGTCTACAGATTAAGAATTTCTTAGCAATTTGCGTTTCAGATAATTACGATATCTGATCAGATCAGGTCTGCTAGCCGGATGGATATTATTTTATCTTTTACTCTCCTCACAGTGATCCTATTTCGCCACAGACAAATATTTTTATTTACTAAAAAAATGTTGTATTACAAATAACTTGGAATGAAAGAGTCTTTTTTTATATAGGATTTGCAAATAAGATTTTTTCATGGGACGACGCCTCAAGGAATTTGATATTTTCGTTCAAACAGTTGAGCATTATATCCTATGTTTCCTAAAGATATCCACAAGTGTAGCAAAAATAAACAGCTGCTGGAACAACATGGAGCAGACAAATGGTGGTAACTGAGTGCCGAAATTCACGCTAACGAAAAAAGGGGACACGTGTTTTAATTAACGAGGCCTCAATAAACTGTGAATAAATTTTTCCTGGCGTTCTACGTTTTTAGAAACGCAACCGTACTAATGGACGCATTCGTCATCCGAGGATAAAGCTGTTAAGTCGAAGAGCAAACACATAAGACTGACGAAATTACAATTCGCCATTGTCCGATCAATTACGAACGTAATGCCATAGGCGGAGGAAATATAAAGCTCATGTTATTTCGAACGATCGTGTTCCAAGAAAAACTTATCGATCGTGCTAATAACCGCGTTAAAATCGACCTTAGATCCAACAGTCTAAAAAAAGAACAATTCCTTAAAGCTGGGAAAAGAAGTTAAAGTAAATAAAGGCTAAAAGAGAACCGAAGAATCTGAATACGAAATAAAACACTAACGAAGTGTTTCGAAAAATAAAAGCGAGTCGGGATAGAGAGGTCAACGAATAATTTTACACTCGGTACAAACAGCCGCGCGATGCCAGAGAATCGGAACTAATCTGTGCACGGTTTTATCATCGTGGCGTGGAACGCTCTCTAAAAACCTAGTCGAAAAACCACACGTTATATCCATGGTAATACCGCTGAATACTCGGGGAATTTTGTACCCAGCTCTCTTACTCTCTTCCTCTTTCTTCGTACTTTCTCACCTGCCTACACGGCAGAGTACACGGCGGTATCCTTAGCAGGGACCATTGTGTATACGCATCGTGTATTCACAGCTCCACGAGACAAAAGAGACTACCTCCTTACGTGGTTCGGGAACGACTGGCCCGGGTGAGAGATGAGACTACGTAGTAGTCAAGCGCGGATTCGTAACTCGCCACCCGATTGGTCGGAGCCGCGCGCTCATTGGTCGATTCTCCCGGCGTTTCGACGGCTACTCCACGCGGACTGTATCCTCTATCCTCGTTCCACTCGTTACGAACAGATCGTCGTTTTCGTCCCGCTTATACGATAACCATGTTCCTTCTCTGTTTCTCTATCGACGGGATATTCAAACGTCATCGTTGCACTCGTGACAGATACGATAGCAACCACGGCCGGCTGTTCTCGAGTCTCTCATTCTCCTTCTCGCAGTCTTTCCTTGCCTCTCGGCTCTTCAATCCTTCTTTCTCTTTCACCCTACTCACCCTTCTCCATCAACGTATCTCTGTTCATCGTTTGGTCGCTTTCTCTCTGTCCCGCGAAAACAGTCTCTCAGCAGCAAAGCAGCGAGATCCCCCGGACGAGATATGAATTCACGTTCCTCCTTTTATATTCCACGCTCGCCTGCCCTCCATTTTGCTTGCTCGAGTCCCTTGTCTGCCTCGCCGATCTGCGACTACCGTATGTGTCGGCTGCACGGCTATCTCACAGGCTTCTCTTCTCTCCTTTTTTCCCCTCTCTTTCTCGCTCTCGTCCGATCTTCTCCCGCTATATACGCGTATGATCGTGTTGTTCCGACGTCGTCGTAGTCGTCTTCGTCGTCTTTTCCGTTGTCTTCGTCGCCGCTGCCATCGTCGTCTCGTCGTCGTCAAGCTCTCTTGGTCGCCGACGTGTCTTCGTGCTGCTCCGTACGATAGACGCGTATATACCTACTACGAGTAAGTACGTACATGCTGGCACGTATACAATGGTGTGCAAGCGTACATATACACGAATGACATACTGAAATATCTATGTGCTCGTACAAAACGTGGTCAACTGTGGAAAAAGATACAGGGAATAGGACCGTGCAGTGTTTGCCCTATATGTAACGCAAGAAAGACAGAGATAGCGTTATACGAAGGAAAAGAACAAGCAAAATGAAGAAGCAGGCATCGCTATGAGAGAAGATGGAGAAGAGTAGAAAGAGAAACGAAGCGTAAATATTAAAAACAATCCATCAATTAGCGTTAATGCCCGAGCATTAAGCGAGACTGCTGCTCTCTTCTCGCTCTCCGCGGAGACACGTGTTTGTGTATAACTGTGTAACGGTCACACGAACTTCTCCGTCGCGCATCTATGCGTATATGTGTACACACGCGACGACTGGTGGGTATCATTTCGGTTCGTTAGGCGCGGCCTGCTGTCGTATAGGCGTTACGCAGTGTACATACGTCGTGTGCAAGGTATACATATGTAAAATGTACACACGTGCGGTTGCATTACGTCCATCTGTACGTACACATGTATGCAGCCTCTATATGTACGTACACATGTACGAAGCTGTGTATAGGCACGCCTGGATGTGTGTGTATGTATGTATGTATGTACATACGTGTGTGAGTGACATGTGCATATATATATGCATACGCGTGTGCACATACTCATACGTATATGCGTGTACATGTACATATAAAGAAGTCTGGCCATCGGTTGTCGATGATTCGAATCGTACAAACGTTTCCTCTCGTTGGCTAGCCGCCTCGTAAACGACTGGACGATCATTCGAACGGAAATGCTGGATCGGGACGAAAAGCCGGAATCGAGTCCCACTTGCTTTCCTTACCTGGCAGAATAGCTTCTTCGGGTTACACCTGTGTATACCTAGGTGAGTCAAGTAGGAAAGGAAATGGAAATCCGTTAGGCTGCTGCTAGACGGCACGTGATTAACACGCATTTGTGTTCATTGTCTGTATTTTAGGGATTATGTTGGACACAATAGTTTGCCTCGGTGCAATAAATACTTTAATTTTGGTAAATCTCATGAAGTTGTAGAATGGGTGCAAATAAGAGAAAGAGAGAGAGAGAGGGAGAGAAAGGAATAGGTTGGGAAAAATAATGGCGGGAGAAATTTTAAACCAATCCTTGGAATAAAACAAGAATTTGATGAAAAACAGAATTTGATAATATGGAACGATCTAAAAAATGTACTACCACAGTTACTGAGTTCTCATTTCTAATAGATTAATATGTGTTTGTATATCAGCGTGTATGTATATACTGATTTGTATTTCTTTGTACAATTTGCAATACAGTTTTATATAATATTTGTATTTTCTTTTGTTCAATAAAGTTATTGATGAATAGATCTATGTGGTTATTCGTTATTGAAAAAAATTGCGCGATAAGCATAAACGTCAGAAATAAAAGCGTCACTACTTTACATTTATGGATAGAAATCCGAGAGGTATATACCACAAGGTAAGGGAAAACCCTTCTTGAGATAGCGTACATTCACACGTGTATAGTACGCGCCGATGACACACGCGATACCTCTATTTTCTGATTTATTCGAAGAAGTTTTTATTTCACTTGAATAAGAGATTGCTCGTTATATTCGAGCAACTCCGTTTTATTCGCAACTTTTAGTCACAGACCGTAGGAAACAAAATTTTGTTCGAAAAATTTATGTCAAATTTCATTTGAGTGTAATTGTATTTTAACGCCCTATTTAAGATTAAAAAAAAAAGATGTATTCGAGATATTTTATTCGAACCAAGTTTCATTCGAAAAATTTATTCGAAATTTCATTCGTGTTAGCATTTTATGCGAATAAAGCCCAATTTCGCTGTGGGGACAGTGAGTAGAGAGATTCAGCCGATTTACCAGAGAACAACCGTTTCGTGCATTCCCGAGACTGTTGTCGTACCACCGCTGCGATTAGGTGTATTGTGGAGTTCACGAGTTTTGGCTAATCGGGACCATTCTTCGAGCGAAGATTAAAGGGAAATCGCCCTCTGACTTGAAGTTTTACGTGTTCTCCAGTGCTCCACACGTACTAGTATGCAACTGTATGGTTTGCAAAGGAATGGAAAATTCATGGAAAATTCAACGATACGTGAAATTTATAATATATTCGTATACAAAAACGGACCATTCTCTGAATAATCTCCTATCTCGTATATCAGAACGCTGGATGTAAATTACAAAGTATAAAGTTAGCACGCTTACTTGATATACAAGGTTAGTACGCTTACTTGATATACAAAGCTAACCTGTTGACTAGTAAAGACAAGTTAACCTTTGAACTTAATAATTAATTTATCCGAGGATATTCCGGTTTTAATGCATCGTTACGTTGCTATTACATTCTGCTATTACACGTACATTATATTATACTCATGTTTTAAAACGTCAAAATGCATCTAGTTAGAGTTAACCCGTGTTTTGAGAATTTTTAATTCCACCTGAAAAAGAAGTCTCTATCTGAAAGGCGACCTAGTTAACAGGTTAAGACAAGGAACGCTAACGAAGGACAATCATGAGCAAGACGTGAGATTTTTAAAGGAAACCGAGCTTGAAAAGTAGGTAGCCGGTATAAAGTATAAACGAATTCTAAAGGGCTAACCACAATTATGCCAACTTTTCTCTTTTATCATTTATGAAAAAGACGACTTTAAATATTGAAAATTCGAGATTGTACGACCGACTTCGTTTTGTTTTTAAATCGTAAACTTTCATAAGAATAATTAAATATTCTCCTACAGTCTCGTTGTAAAAAATATTGCAAATTATATGCATACATAACGAATATCGCGAAGACTGACTACCTTTGTAAGGTTGGCAATTAGAAGCCATTCAATGACAAAAGATAAGAATTAAATAAATAATAAAATAAATAAAATAATAATAACCGAAGCTTCTTTACTATATTTTGAAATTCGCATAGCAAATTAAAATTCCTGGTACACGGTAAAATCCTCTCGATTGTCGATAGATACATAGAATACAATTTTAGGATACAATATACAAATAGAAAACTACTTATTAAAGCCTTCTATACATACTTCTATCTCTCAGTATGGTAAGTATCCATACTTACCATAAACAATATTTAAAGAATTGCTGGTACCCGCACACGAACACGCTGAACCCAATTTCTGCAGCGATCGGTAGCCTCAAAAATGCCTTAAAACAGAAACAGCTCGTTACATGGAACATTCCTGCCTCTTGATATTTTCTCACATTACAGGTGACCGATATGTTTTCGTTTACCGCGTGGCCTGCTACGTATACGTGGTTACGTGGTCGCAATCGTACGGGACCCCGTGAAAGGATCTCGTTAAGCCTCGCCACGATCGTATTTGGACTTTTTCATCGAATAAACGGTTCACCGGGATCGCATTAATATGGAACCCCGACGACCGGTATAATTAACTCGTCCACAACGCTTATTTATTCGATCGGCCCGTATCGCTATCCGCGTAAAACAGCCTGTCAAACGTGGCCACCGATGAACCTGTTCCGCGTCGGACTGTGTCGAGATAATCCGGTAAGACGTTTAGCCAGCATGTTGGTCAGTTTTAATCGGGATCATCCTGTATCACCAACTTACGTTTCTGTTTTGCTGATTTTATAGGATGGGGCTCCTGATTGAAACGCGCTGAGACGCGCAGGTGCTTTAAATACGACAGCGTTAACGATAGAGGCATGAAATTTGCATCAAAGAAATTTAAATGACAAGTATATGAAAAATGTATAATGCAAGGAGAAAGAAAAGTTTAAGAGCCCCTTATATTCGTTAACCATTTTTGTTAACGCGCTTCTTAATTTCATCAAATAAGTAGATGATTGTTTCGATTTTCAAGAAACGAACGTCCTATTTGTATAAATTTATCGTTGGTCTATTGCAAGAAGATGACGTAAATGATATTAAATGATATTAATTGAGATAAACTACGGTAAGCAAGTGCACTAACGAAATGTTACTAACTTCCAAGAAGCATATACAAAAAATATTTTACCCTTTCGAAATCAAAATTCTGGAAATCCTGCTCCTAACGATCACCTCGCGATTCCATTCTTCTATCATCATGCACAAAAGTCTATTACGAATTAAAAAAACCATTGCCGTCCCAAAAGGGACGAGCAAATTAATAAACGAAATCCGAAAGAAAAGGAGAAATACAAGTATAAAAGACGAAGGAAATAATGGAGCCTGGAACGAGGAAAAAGAAGAAAGGAAATGAAGAAAGGAAAAGAAGAAGGTGTGGGAAAGAGGCGAGGTTGGAGCATTTGATAGAACACTTTGTGCCTCAAGCGTGGCCAGTGCAACGACATGCATCGGCCGCAGCAAGGGCGACATTATCGCCGGTTGCACACACCGCGCGGCTGCGGATGGTGCGGTATGGTGGTTAGGGGCGGTTAGGGCAGTGCACCACAAGGGTGGTCAAACCGCAAACGAGACCACCGTCCTGGCTATCTGCTATCTGGATAACCACCGCCGCCGCCGATGCCCTCCGCCTCCGCGTTCGCCTCCTGCACACCTCCGCCTCCGGAATGAGAGAGACGGACAAGGTAAAAGAGACAGAGAGAACGACATCACGTTACCGTTTCCACCCACCAGATCCTCGTCGTCGAACCGACGATACCCGTCGACGTAACGCTCGCTTATCTCGCTAATTTCGAGCCGATCGATCATCGAAACTCTCGTAAGAACGCGTTAACGAGCTGTCGCGTCTCCGCTTAGTCATGTCGCTCCTCCTTTTTTTCTCTTTATTTTATGGCACACGCGTTCGAGAGCGCACTTTTTTCTTCCCTTTTCTTTTAAGCTTTTCTTTTTCCAGCGTTTCGTTCTGTGAATGGGCCTCCGGTGGCACGAGACAAGAAAATGTTCACTTGTGCCGCGTGAACGAGGAGGATCGAGGAGCTGATACGTGGAGCGTTAACGATCTCCTTGGGTGGCACGGTAATTACTTAATGCCGAAGTTTTCAAGGCTTTTTAAGATGCGAAGAGAGGAAGAATACGTTTAATCGCGATGCTATTCGGCTTTTTGTGGAGAATTGTATTGTCGTGATTGCCAGTTGTGTGTTTCGAGTGCGCTTTTTATCGCTGGTTTATATGACTCGAAGAAGCTCTCTTTTTGTTAATAAGTACTTGTTGCCGCTGCTTTTTGGACGGATGTGTAATTTGTTGAAACGATGGTATGACGAGATATGAAGAATTGGCAATGATCGTCAGTCCGCTTATGTGTTATTAGGAGAATTTAATAACGCACAATTTCTGCCATTTTATATCCAGACTGCACAGTAAAACAGCTTCAATATGTAATTACCGCAAATAATCCCAATCGAAAGATACCAGCATCCAATCATCGTTATCCAAAAGTCTAATTTTTCTGCCTTCAGTTCTCGTCAACATGCAAAATCGCGAATCAACGAAATCGTCCGACAACCTCGAATCCCATATCTCGCGTACAACATCTCCCTATTCATTTGACCGAATACATCTATCCAAAATTACAAGACCTCATTAACGAAACAGTATCAAAAGCATCCTTAAAAATCCGTAAAACAGACATCAAATGTTTCTCATTCCTCCGAAAGAACAAAATCAACAGCCTTTAATTTCGATGAATTTCAAATCTACGTAGGTATAGGTCGCTGTATATCCATCGAGAATCGCAAAACTGATCGACGACGATCGTCGTGGAGCAACAACTATCGAGCAACGCGATTTTCGCTTTGCTCGATTACGTAAATCACACGCGTCCGTTTAACTAGTCTCAACAAGAGCAACTCTCGTTTAATCGATCTCGGTTAATCGTCGATCCTTATCGATCGTCCCTATATCCCACTCTTAAATCGAGCCATTCGAACGATCTCTGTACACGTACAACTCATCCCCTTGCATACTCCTACTGGCTGTGATTTCACACGAGGGAACGCCCCGAGGGAAACCGCGAAGTACGCGGCGGTGTCGCAATTTTTCAAGTGGAACGAAAAAAACCACTGCGGCGGTGGCTGAGTTTTTGCGGCCGGTCGGCGATCGTAGACGCTAGAAGGAGAACGAATAAATTGAATAGCCCAGGAGGGGAAGGGTTTCTTTGTGCAAGGTGCGAGGATAAAAATCTCCGGTCGCCGTGTGCAATTACCTTGGCATGTAATTGCAGCGATTCACTCAGCTGCGCCTCGACCAGGCTGCACGATAAATTCCTCCTTCTTCGCCTTCCTTTCTGCCCTCCTCCTCCTCTTACCCTTTCTGTGCTATTTCTTCTCTTTCCATCATTCTCTCTCTCGCTCTCTGTGTTTCGCTTTTTCTCTTTCTGGTTTCGTTTACGGCTACCGAGAAATTTAAGCGCACCACGGCTCATCGGCTAAAGGGGCGCCTGTATATTTATGCGACGCACAGAGGGAGAGTGCAGCAACGTTTTATGCCCGTACACATGTTTAGCTGCGTTTACGATCCCGCGAGCCAGCTGCCGTTTTACGTGGATCCCCCGATCGTTTCCTCGTCTTTTCCGAGGACGAACCGCACGTTTCTAACCTGGTAAATCTGCTCTCCGTTTGCTGCTCATTTTAATCTCCTACCGACCTCTAATTCACGCGGTCACGGGCTGCTCCAGTTGGGCTCGATCGTCCGAGTAATTGCGCCCTTGCGAGGTTTTTAAGGAGATCAATTTTTCTGTTTCGATGCGCGTTGCACTTTCCCTTTGTACTTTAGCATTAGACAATCCATGAGTCTCTCAGATCGCGCGACGAATTTTTTTATTCTTTATTTGTAGCTTTATTTGTCTTTATTAACACGTTGATCGCCCGGCGTGATTCAGCTAAGTTTCCTGCGAGGCCCAAGTTCGACCGGCGGTACGCAGAACGTAAACAGAGCGACGAGCGGGAATTCATTGCTTATCGCCTTTGATTCATTGAAAAGAAAAGATTACTTGGTTCTGAAATGGAGAAAGCAATAAGCTTTCCAGCTAAAGTATTGCGAGGGATCTCATGGCAAATATCTCAGATCTTTCATTTAGTCGAGAAGCATATTTGTGAGACTTATATCAGTGATTTTTTCATCCTCAAAATGTTCAGTAAACAGCGTAAAAATATATTTGAAAATGAGGAGAGTAATGATGACGAAGTCTACAACTATTGTTCGAAGTGCGCAAAATCACCTCAAATGTGTTTGGAATGTTTTAAAAAATACCACGCGATATTGCATAATGTAATATTTTATCCAGAATATAAATGAATGAAAAGTATCGTATAATGTGTTTATAATATTTTTATGTTGTATATCCCATATTTAATTAACTGGAACAAGAAGAGCGTCACCCGTACTTGGGTGACGGGTCCCTACGGAAGTGTACCCGTCACATAGATATGGGTGACGTGGCGGCCAACGTGTTAAATGGATCGATGATGGACGAAGCACAACAAGATCAGAATCCATCGGGTATTTTGAGAATGGTGTTCGCTTGTAATATCGAGTTCTTTGTAATTGATGTTATTTTCGAATACGATATTATTCGATACCATTGCAGAGCAAATAATCTACAACTTTGGAATATATAATAAATCGCATTATATTAGACCTGCTGCAATTAAGTCAAAAATAATTGAAATAACATTACGATACGTTCGTATTCATTTTAGACAGATAGACAGAGAGAGTGAGAGAGAGGGAGAGGCAGAGAACGAGTATTTGTAACATTAATATCATTTAAGAGCACTAGGAAATTATTACTGTGCTATTGGTTGAACGTATTTTACGATCCGCTACAAGATGCGATAAGAGAAAATATACTTTATATTTCTCGAAAGAAATGCCAGTAACCGTTCTCATTCTTTTTCCCTTGAAAAATTTTCTTCCCTAATTGTGAGAAACATGAAAATTAAATCGTCGAGTTACACGTATTTCTCAAACAATATCCTTCCTCGTATTCAGAGACAGTAGAGATTATCCAAACCAATCATTCTTCTTCTGATAATAATCAGCTGTTCCATCGAGACTCTGCTATATTTTATAATTGAAAGATCTGCGATATAAATAGCGAAAGCGTTTCTCACAGAGAAAGAATCGAACCGAAAAGGATGCAACTTCGAAATAAATGTTTCTGCGTTCAAATTCCAGGCAAAATGGCGAAAAAAAGAGAAAAATTCGCGCCCCGTTTCGGTGTGCCGTGCGCGTTGCTCGTTAAACGATTCGTCGGTGGTATTGAAAACGTAAAAAGCGGAAGTCGAAAATCCATTATGCTTGGACGGCCGGGAAACGAAATTTCAGCGTTATGGACACGCAGGGATCGCAATATCGAAGCCGAGAGAGCGTTTCTCGCGCGCTTGTTTCGACACGCGCGAGCAGCTGCACCGTCCGCGGCTGTAGCAATTTTTGTCGTTGCATTAACACCGCAGAAAAACAACCGCCACTGGGGCTGGTTACGTTTTCATAGGCGTGCGTCACCTCAGCTTTTCGCGGTTTACACGATGACTCTCCGGCCAAATGCGTGCGTACGCGTATGCGTTGCCGATGTACACGCGTGAACAGCGTGAACGCGCTCGATCAACCGACGATATTTGATTTTTGTAACTGAAAAATCGAGAGATTACTTGGAAACTTTTAAACTGCCGGAGGTAGAAAACAGCTGGAACAGTAGTTGGCGTGTAGGTGCGCCTGTACGGGCCATGTAATATCTGTGCGTTTTTGATGTTACGATTTTTTTCTAACTGGTCCGTGTACAGATATGCACGACTGTTCGCGCACACCTTTCTGTTCATTCTTTCGCGTTATTTTTCTGCGAGGTAGAACAATGTGTTGTTACATTCGTTGCAGCAGAATCTTTCCACCTATTAGATGGATACAAATGTCAAAACTTGGTGATTTCGTACTTGATGACTTTGTCTTCTGATAAGTCGACATTAAACTAAATTTTATTTTCTTGCGTTCTAATTTCGCGACGTTTTGAACGTCTGTATCTATTTATCTTTCGGCTTGTGAGATGTACGATACTCCTTAATCAGCCTGCGTTGGGTTAGGTTTCTGGCCAAGCAAACGAATGGTTGATTACATTTGTTTATAAAATGTTTGACAAATATTATTTATAAAAATCGTAAAACATACATATATATAGATAGGCACATATATTTAAAACACATACGATATATGTACACATAGTCTTATCCACAATGTTCCAATTTTTTAAATTGATACACAAATCTCGATCTTTTTCTTACCGTGGTATTATCAGTTTTTACAGAGTGGAAGAATAAAAACCGGATAGAAAAACGTCGGATGAAAGAGGTCAAGCCAATGTCGATAATTTGAGATAGTTACAATGTTGCTAGAAAACAGAATTGTTTCGTAATACAGCGAGTACACAAGGATCAGATGCGATTCGTAAGTAATTGGTCACGCGTGGCATAGTGTAACAGAAGAATGCAAAAAGGGACTGACAGTGCAATAGGTTAATCGATTCCATTGCGGAAGGCGATCCTTAAAAGGTCAACTTGCTCGGATCGACAAAAAGGAGCCTAGTGTCTTCGACTTCTTCGAGACCGCTTCGTGATCGGTTCGCAGAAAACCATCCTTTTTTTCTCTCATTCGACCTCTCGACTCGCCAGAGTATCCTCGACGATCTCTAATGCATGCAAATCGCCATAAATCCCAAGATCTTCGAGCTTTCTCCGACAACCCGCGAGATTACATATCACTCGGTTCTTCGCGCGGCATTTTCTCAAGAGACGATCACTTTCATCGAATATAACCAACCACCTAATATAACCTAATCGCCCAACCTAACCACCAAATATAATAGATAGCAAAAACTGGAGCAAAGACCAGAGAAATAAAAAGATAAAAGAGCGCTCAGTGAGTGAAATGCAATACGAAGATCTTCGCCCATCATAATCATCGGATTGCGAATGCAAATGAGACGTAAGCAAAGAGCCGCGTGTTTCATCTATTGAATATTGTAACTGTACTACGGATTTTCGTACATTTGTGGAAAATTTGAAAATGCAAAAGTGTATAAAATATCTATAAGTGTCTTTTACAATGTGTGGCGTGTAACAAAATTTCTATGTATGTTTGATTATGTTTATAAAAATATGAATTTGCATAAATATCCGCACTCTATTTTTAGTGTTTCATATTCCTCTGCATATCACGCGCACTCTGTATATTTCTGCTTCTTCAAATTCCCCGTAAACGCATAAAACTCCGCGGTCTAATAAGTATCCTTGACGCGAAGATATGAAAAAGGTACAAATCCGCAAGAATCTTCGTGGACTCGGTTCAACGTCGAAATTCATAGCACGAGACACGTGTGTCTCGATTGCAGCGGTCCGGAGACCGGTAATTTTCTCCTGTATCTCGCTTTTCACGCGGACAAGCGTGCATATTCCCGCTGCGAGCTGCTCTCTCGTGTTTGCAGATATCATGGCCCATCCAAGGGAGATTGCACTCGCAGGAGTAACGAAGAAGGGTATATCACATGAAACACCAACACGTACTAAATAGAGACAGACTCGTAGCAAGAGAGAGAGAGAGAGAGAGAGAGAGAGAGAGTGAAACAGACGAAACAACGCCAGAGAAACAACTACTACATTTCTATACATTGTACAACTACATTTAAGAGAAGTAAGAAACGAAGATCTGTGTGATTCAACTTTCTATAATTTAAAAATCTCTATACGACAATGATTCTCTTCGTTTCTTTCTGCCTCAGTGTGAAGACATTTGCTTCTAACTTATATGGAATATTTTACCACGTATCTAGATACGTACTTTTATCCGTATAACAGTCATTTGCAGATACACACACACATACACACTAGGAAATCAACCTTCAACAAATCCAAGTTTACCTGTATAAGTAAAAGCTTAATCATCGCTGCGACGTAGTAGATTATATTAGGTCGTCCGAAAAGTTTCTTTCGTTTTGTAAGAAAATAATGGATGCACAACATTATTCGTTCTATATCATTTTATCAAATTACGTATGATCCATTTCGCTCTATCAAGATAAAGATCACAACGTTTGACAGATTAGGTTTCACGTTTGTATAAAGATGCGTTGTTGTAAAAGACGTGTTTGTAAAAGAAAGACAACCTAATATATGCATACGTACACAGTCGTATCTTACGATAAAAGGTCGTATTTCAATCCTCACTGTGCTCCTTTTGCACGCCAACTATGTAACTCGAATTATATATTTTTTCTAGAATCATCAAATTCGCCTTTTCTCCAGCCTCCACAATCCCAGAGATACGAACTCTTATCGACCTGCGAGATCACCAGCTTACGAATCCTCCCGATATCTTGCTCATCTTATAACGCTTACTGTATCCGAAAGATATCCGCACAACTCGAAGATTCTCTGGCGTCAAGATGCGAGGCTCGACCGTGTAACGCGAGAATGGAATGAAAGCACGCGAAACGGGCAGAAACAGTGCGCCTACGTGACAAAGCTCGCAGAGCATAGATACTAGACGTAGTTCGTTAGCGATGGACCGAGCAAGGCAGAGAGTACAGAACGATAGAACTGGATAGCGTGGTATAGCGTCGGCATAAGGGATGAAGAGCGCAAAGGGGTGGAACAGAGAGGCTTCTACACTGAGGCAGAATGGGATAGAGACACGCGTTGCCGCGTTTATTAGTGTCCAATTGTGACGAGAGAGGCGCAGGGTAACACGAAAGCGAGCGCGTGAACTCGCTCATTTGCGTGCCTGTTAATTTGCCACGTTTGTGTGAGCACCGTGCCGCGCTGCGGCACGCACAAGCCAGTCCCCGCCAATGGACAGAGAGAAAATTAGCGCTTTGAGTATGGGTGCCTGACCGCCTGCCGGCCAGAACCCAGCTCTCTCGGACCCTGGCTTGCTCGCGTCGCAATGCGAGAGCGCGTGGTGGAAGCGTACGTGCGCGTCGGCTCGCGTACCAACGCCTGGGTGGTCCCCTGTGGTGCGTCGGATAAAAATCGCCCGACATTCGACGTCTCCTTTTCCTTTTTGCGCGTTTTTCTCGCTTTCTTTCTTCTCGCGCAGCGGACGCGACGAAAGCGCGTCGCGTTAGGCGGCGAGCTTCGTCACGTTCGATTTTCATGGACCAGCGTTCGATCCGTAACGGGTCAAGGTTCGTATCTTCGATATCGAATCGAGGATGGTTCGATGTCGTGGCGTAGGGAGCGGAAAAATAGTTGATCGACGAAAAGAAGGGAACCAGGGATTACGTGGCAAATAGCGGCGCTGATTATACGTGGAATTGCAAAATTATTTGTTGGGGAAATCGTTGGATCCTTAAACGTTAAATGCTGTTAATTTGTTGAAATCGATTATTGAGGCGTAATGTGTTCCGAGTTATCGTCTATTTCGCATTGCAAATATCTTGCAAGTTGGATGAGGAAGGAATATCCTTGGCAGAAAAGTGGATTTTTCTGAGAAAGCTGGAAACGGATTTTCTGCAAAATTTTGTACATTTTTTGTACGACGATGTTGGTAAAATAAAAGTTGCGTGAAATTAATCATCTGTCATAAACATTCACCATAAACTTCTGCTTATTATTCGTAATATTTTCACGTTACGAGTACGCAAGTTTTTTAAAACGTCGGTAGTCCGCTAATCGATGTTATTGCGATCACTTGAAGTGATAAGAAATACAGCTGCTTTTATTCGACAGGTTTATTGTGCGTTGTCTTTATTTTATCATCCCCGTACATCCCCATCAAGTAGCTAATAAATATTGATTTCTACGTGTGTGTTTAACCCGTTCGTTTCAGAAAGAAAATCCATTCTATCGACGATGCGTATTATCAAGTTCCGAAAGAAATAATCAAGCAATTCATACTTTGCACCTGACACGCGTAAAATAAATATTCAAGTTCCGTGGAATAAACACACGAGCGAAGTAGAGACAAAAAGCTCGTCTTCAAAAATAAAATTGACTCTGAACAAACCATTAAAAAACTTCATACATCAAAACTAACATACTTATATACATATGTACACTGTACATAAATCGTTTGCACAAGCTTTGTTTATGTAGAGGTCCGCGCACATCGCGCGTCTTTTCACCAAACATAATCGATCGACCCTTCTAAAACTGGTTTCTGGAAATTGAAAAATGTTGCAAAGCTCGTCTCCCCAACGACATGCAACAACGAAAAGAGTACGCAAATCGTAAAGACTAAATATTCGAACGATGCAACGAGAACGTGGAAAACGTTTCCATCGTTCTTGTCGCGTTATGCCAGTTAGCCCTGTTCCAAACCGATGTAGAAACAGCGAACGAGGAGGGATGGAAGCCGTGACGAACGTACGACACGGTATACACGCGCGTAAAAGGTACACGGGTTTCCGCGAAATTGGACATCGACGCGAAGCGTAATAGGACAGAGGCTCGCGGCACGGATAGCTCAAGTTACTGGCGGCTAACGATCCCGAATGATAGCGGTACGCTCCGCTTATTACGCCGTTACCCGTCCATTTTTACGCGTAAAATGGAGATTACACGGTGTCCGGGTACGATCACGATCGCGATCGATCAAGCAGTCGCCGCGTGTATCCGTTTCTGGAAATACACTGTGGCGTGTAACCGCGGTTGTTCGCTCGTTGAACGAGCGCTCGTGCGCGTTTCGCGCGTTCCACGTGGAAAATGCTGTTTCTAAAACGAAATAAAACGGCCAGGATCCGTAGTAGGATCCTCCGACGAGACAGTACCGATGCAACGGGATGGGCGGAGGGCGAGAGAGTCGGTCGATTAAGTGGTTACGTCGCGTTTGACACGATCGAACGGACAGACTTGCTCGCGCCTGTTAATCCTCTTACCGCAGAACACACTGCACCGGTGTAAACGATTAAAGCGATGACGCAAAAGAGAGCGAGCCAGTAGAGGCATGGAGAGAAACGAAGGCGTTGAGTAGCGGTACAAGAACACCGGTCTTCTGTACTTGCTAATAAAACGGCGGAGAAACGAGCAAGCTCGCGCCAACGAATAAATAAACCTGCGACCAGCTGTTCGCTTGCCCGTTCACCGAATTAACCGTAATAACCGATGCATTTAGCCGCGACATTCAAAACTTGTGCACGAAATACCATCGCCAATTCGCCATCCCCCACCCGAAAACCTTCCTCCCCCACCACTTTTGCCACCGCCACCGGCGGAACTCCATCCGTCCTGCCGCGCCGCATATCATTACCATGCAAATACGCTTGGCGTGCGGCAAAGCCCGTGTAAAATCGCCCACCCTCTTTACCTCGTACCCTGCTTCGCCTACACTCGTATTCATCTCCCTCCCACGCAACGGCGGTTCTCTTTTCCACCTTCCTACTCCCACACCGTGTCCGTTGTCCACTCGCGATTCCACTTCGCACCAGCTACCCAGTCACATATGCAAAACGTGCCACTATTATAATAACATTACGCCGATGAACCTTCCATTGAATATGCGCTCCGCGATCGTGGATTGCATCGCTAATTATCTACCGGGTGGCGTGATTCGCACGAGGCTCGCACGATCGCCATTTCGAACGTAACGTACGCTACGTTTCATCTTCTTTCCTTCTTCTACCCGTTGTTTCACTACCTTCGCGTAACAGTCATATCTTTCTTCTTCTTTTTGTTAGTCGTACAGCAGCGGCTGTCGAGTTCACCGCAATTCGTTCGCCGTGGAAATCGCGTGAAACGCGAGGAACGAAATGCCGTGGCTTCCGACGCGTATGCGGTTGTGTTATACTTTTTTTCTCGCTCCCTTCCCTTTTTTTTTTTTTTTTTCCATCGACGAAACGGTGTCGTAATTTTCGCGACACGATACGCCAGCGTTGTGACTAAATATTGTTGACGCCATGCGTCGCTTTCTCTCTTTGTATCAGTCCTCTGGCTCTCTCGATCCACGTCGGCTGCCGCCGCGCCGTTGACACGTTTATGGGCACGGAGGCTCCGGGGACCAGGGCCGTGTGACGACCCTTGTTTTATATTTTCAGTGACGGGCGCCGGCACGCGTTCGTTAGTCTGTTCGGCCGCTTTCGAATGTTTGCGGCGCGAAGTGGTCTCGCCGCGCGTTCATCGGTTTTTATATTACAACCGTGGCGAGATAATATTTGCCCGCGATTTTCGTTTCATACCTACCCTTGCAGCATGATAAACCCATGCAGACGTGCGCGCGTGCGCGCGCGCGCGCACGCTCTCCCGCCGCGTATATGAGGTTATTTTTTCCCATCGAAACTCTATTTCTCTGCGTTGTTTTTTTTATACCAATCACCCCCCTCCCCTTTTCTGTAAATACTCTGTTTTTTTTTCTCGTTTCCTTTGTTTTATTTTCGCTTGTTGTTTTTCGATGACGGTTCATAGGATTGCAGAGTCGAAGGGAGAGGAATGAATCGGATCAGCGAGTTCGTTATCGAGTATCACTTTTTATTTAATCGTCTCTCGTCACGATTCTGTTATTATTCTCTAAGCCAGACAATATTTACAAATTTTTTTTAGTTTCTCGTGTGTTCATGTTTCTCTGTGTGCATGCGTGAGTGGGTGCGTGCGCGCGCGCGCTTGTGTATGTGTGTGTATGTGTATGTGATTTCTTTTATTTTTCATTACTCACGTTCCGTCTCACTTTTAAGGGACGTAGAAAAATATCATGGTATACTTAAAGACTGAAGTATGTATATATAATATATATAATATATATACGTATATACAAAATGTACAAGGAGGAAAACGCGGTACGAATGCCAACGTTTGTTTTTAATTAATACGCGATCCCACCGCCCAAGTGGCGGCTGAACGCGCAACGAGCGGAACGAACTGTTTGATTTTCGAGCCTGCCGTTTTGGAAACGTTCGTTTCTTTCACGAGACCTCATCATCTCGTCGTAAGAAGGACAATTCGATCGAGGAACGAAACGACGTCTTCCATTTCCGCTTCGTCTGTTTCTCCGATGTCACGAACGTGTTTCAAAGTCTCCTACGAAATTACTCGAGCAATATAATTTAATCGCGTTTCGTTCATTTCCATCGAATTCTTTTATTCGTTTCACGCGTTTCTGCTTTCTGGTTCGTTCGGCTCGTTTTCATTCTTGCACGGACCCTCTCTTCACCAAGAGCAACAACAACAACAATAACAAGAACAACGGCAACAAACGTCTCTCGTAATATCGTATAAGAATTATGTACACCCACGCCAACGGGAGTCCTCCAAGTCGGATGAATACGTTCGGTTGTGGTGTTCGGTCGTTGCGGTTTCGTCGTTCAGTACATCACCTCGTAGACTGTAGCCTTTTTGTCACCTGAACCGGTAACGATGTACCTGTCGTCCGCTGATATATCGCAGCTGAGCACAGATGACGATTCCTTCGACTGAAAACATCATAAGATACGTCCTTCGTGAGTTAACTGGTTGTTAAAGAATTGCGTAAAAATATACGATGCCAAGACTTATATTCCAATTCATATACATTTCTTTCCGCGTTCTTTTTATATCGAAACAGCCTGGTCATCGAAGAAATCGTGCAAAATGTAAAGGACATTAACGATTTGCATTACGAATCTTATTTCCTTTTTGCATTATTTTTTCTTTTTTTTTTTTTATGGCGTCGTTAGACGCGTCGCTCAATTAGAATTTGAAATCTGTTCCTTCGCGACACATTGTTTTTTACGTTTTGAATGATATACGATCTATGTGACAAGGGGTAACCATGACTCCGATTTAGACGAACAAATCAACTCGTGCATTGACAATTTTCGCATAAAATATCCTAATGCGTATTCCGGGAAGTCATGGAAACTGATTGAAAAGGCACTCAAAACACAGAAGATTTAAAAAAAAAAAAAAAAAAAAAAAAGAAAGACAGCAGAACCTTGGCATATTATTATAGAAAATTATTCCAAACAGATATAATTGAAATAAGCAAGATCGACTCTGCAATTAAAATACATTTTGTATCGTAAATAAGCAAGATTGATCGATCTCCTATAACTAAAGTACATTTTTTCTCGTAAACGATCAAGCGGTTGGCTACTTCTGCGCATTAGCCTAGGTACTCACGTTCGTCGAACATAACAGATCGTGCAAAAAGCGAAGATGTGGAAATTTAAAGAAACAAAACGATCAATGAAAAAACAAAAAGTCAAATGAAACTACACTATCTGTCGAATATTCTACTAAATCGCAAAAAGGCTTACCTGGAATATCGATGCTCCGTAAGGCGTGCGCCACGCGTTTAGCAGATTATCCTTGCCAGTGGAGACGAACCACTTGCCGCACGATGCGAATCTCAACGACAATACACAAGACTCGTGCAGGTGTAGCTGATACTTGTCCGGATTAGAGGCGTGCAACACCTCGACATTTGAATTCTCCATTCCAACGGCCAACCATTCTCCCGTGGGACAGTAGCCGAGAGAGAATATCTGCGAGGTGAAGTCGTGTTGCTTGAGCTGTCTGCCTTCTCGAAGATCCCACGAGCGAACCGTGTTGTCCAATCCACCGGTCCACAATTTCGAGCCATCGGCGGAGATGTCGATGCAGGACGCTCCATCCGTGTGACCTTGGAACTGTCTGACCAGAGTCTGATTCTGAAGATCCCAGACGGCGATGCTGCCGTCGCTGCAGCAGCTGAAGCAGACCTTCGAGTCCGGCGAGATCGCCAAAGCGTAACAGGCGGGGGCGGCAGAGATTAACTCGGCCTTGATCCTTGGTGTTGGACTCGCCAGATCCCAGATACTCAGCCGACTAGCTTCACCGCCAACTATCAGCGTTCTGCCATCCGGTAGCAGTTTCACTGACCTGGATATAATATACGTACGTTTCGTTATATCGTAGGTTTGGTTCTAAGTTTTGGCAAGTTTGTTTCGCGCTTGTCTGCGCTTGTTTGGTTTAAGGAAGATATCGAGGAACGCGTTATTCGTTGATTTCTACAGGATTGTACCTTCTCTTTTTTTTTTTTTTTTTTTTTGATACAGGTATTTCGTTAAATTTAGGACGAAGTTTTCGTAGATTTATATCTCTGCTGAGTGGCAATCTTTATATCTTCACCGACAACGCTGAAATTTTCTAATTTTTTAATCCCTTTGTTCGAAACTAGTCTTTAAATACTGTGCGTAAGGCAACTTTGCCAAAATGTGGTAACCAGACTCACCGTTGCCAACAAGCCGAAAATCACTTTACAACGAGTTCATTCGCACAAGTGTGAAAATCCGCGCGATTCGATCGATCGACAAACCAAATCCAGTCGAATATTCCGTATAAATAAAACGTTGTGTGACTGCAATTCATTCTGGAGATGAGGCGACGCGTCGCGAATTCCGCTCGTTTCGCTCGGTTTGACAGGGTTTTAAAAGTGGTAATCATTTTTACGCGGTGGACCGTGTCGAAATCGGGCGGACTGCAGCGGCCGTGATTAGCAACTGTGACCGATGGATCATAAAGTACCTTTTAATGCAGAAGAGGAGCGACGAAGGGGGGGGGGGGTGAGGTAGAGCATGCATTACCGGACGAAATGTATTAAATTTGCCGGTGGCTCGGCCGTACGTTCAAAAAACGCGGCCGGGCTTCAATTACCGGCAGCGTATCGCGAACATTAACAGTCATATACGAGCGCGATATTATACATGCGGCCATATTCCAACGTTAAAACGTGCATCCAGCGCGAAATGTATCGTGAAAACGTCGCGCTGTCCCGTTTGTTCTATGCAAACCCGACACTTCGCCGCGATTTTTCGACGTTCCGTGCAACGAATACATCGAATCTCATTATGTCGATGTTTCGTTCGCTCCTGGCCATCTTTTCCCCTCGTTCCCCTCTTGTACGCCGTTCCGATTGATTCGTTTGATTCTGTGCTGATTGCCGGCCTGCTTTTACGAAATAAAACGGTGTGGCTCGCATAATTTCGTTCGTGTTATTGTAAGAGCGTTTGCCAGGTGTTTGATCAAATTAATTCGCATCGCCGCTAGAATCTCGCAATTGTTTTATTAAAAAGAAATTGCTTCATTACGTTTTATAGATGTTTATTGCGTTGTCTTGCGTGTGTGCTTCGCGTGATCTCTAAATCGATTCGAAGAAGATCTTCTGCAGTGCAATTAATAATATGTAAATGATAGAATACGTAAAGAATAGAACGTCATAACCGAGTCTGATATTGAAAGTAATTAAATTGCAAGTAAAAATATGCAGAAAGACGTGTATGTAACTAAATTACTTGTCGTTAATTCATAATGTATGAAAACGAAGGGTATAATAGAATTTGATAATCAAGTAGTCACGTTAGAATATCCAATTCAATTAAGCAAGAATACCTATGATCGGTGGTGTTGAATTATTGACATTTCTACATTTACCTGACCAACGAAGTAGTAAGTACCGTTCTCTTCGTTACATAAAAGTTTTCATTTCAACTAACGCAACGTCATACTTTTCATAGTTCTAACGTTAGAATGTTACATACGCGGAAAACGTTTCTCCTCCTCTTAATATTAATTGTCAGCATAGGAAACAGGGACGATAAAATAATTGAAAAGAGTAGAAGAAATCTAAAAATTTCGGACAATCACTCACCTGATATAGTTGTCAGGTTGTAGACAATCGAGCTGGGAGACCGACTTGGTGCTTCCTGTACCGCCCTGGCCAATGTCCCAGACCTTGACGCATCCCTTGCCGCCAGTATACACATATTTGGTCGGATTCGAGATCGTGACAGCACACACGACCTCCCCATGGCTGAGGGTATTAATTTGCCGCGCATGACGTGGTATCCCTTGTCCGCTGAGCGCATCCGGTGGGAAGGGCACCGGCTGCATCTGGCCCTCGCTCGACACGTGGAAGCTGTACGCGCTGAAACATCCAGAAAAATGCGACTCGTGCGGTGAACACGCGTCTGTCAACCATCCATTCGCTGTTCCGCTCGCTGACACGTTCGACGCGACCCGCGTTCGGGCAACGATCGTTCAACGAAATTGGAGAAGTTAATCGAGAGACAGGATTTTGCCTGATTTTGGTCATCAGACTGACTTTCTTTTTTACTTCTTTTTTTCTTTTTTTTTTTTTTAGTTCTGTCGCTCTCTGTCTTTGGGAAACTGGTAGATGGATTTAAACTACGGGCGCTAACACGAGCGGAACGATTGGGAAGGGATGACTTTTTTCGTAGGAATAGCGCGTAATATTTTGTAGAATTTAATGGAACGACTGAGGAATTTAGTTAACACTGCACGGGCAAACTGAGTGAAAGTGTAATTTGGATGTGACAAAGGGCGTGAAATTGGGGGAAAATGATTTTTTTTCTCCATAGGAAGGTTTTATAGAATTTAATAGGTCGGTTGAGAAATTCGATTAATTAACATCGAATAGGCAAAGTGGTCTCTTTACGTGCAAACCTAGTTTTCTTATTTTTTCAGGCTTACAACAAAATTTAGAAAAATTCTCTAACGCTGATCAACGTTTATATTTCGTTATACAATAGTTTGTTAAATCGAGTGTTTGAATTTTTTTCGATAACGATAAAAATTCTTTTGTAAAAGAATTTCTGGTCTTAACTTTGCCTATGGAGGATTAATTAACGACTCGTTTAATAAAATTAGGATGTAGTTTTAGGATATTCTTGTGGATATTTTTAGACTACGAAAGAGGCTGATCCTTTCAGTATTTGTCATAATGAAACATTTCGAAAATAGAGAATTTATAGAAAGAAGAAAGGACACCGAAAATTATCTTATCCGCCTAAAGTGCATTAATGCGTTCCATAAATAGGATGTATACATACTAATTGCACAGAAATCTCGCATTTCATCAATCTTTATCTTGAGCATTAATCATACTGCACTGGCATTTGCATTTTAAAATAAAAATATCGATAACGCGTCGTATTTTAACCGTCCGTGGCTACAATAAACAATAGCATTGGTGAATCTTCGTAGCAAACAAAGCCGTAGATAACGAGCCCCGGGTGGCAAGCAGACCGAATATCAAACAACGTTAACAAAAACCGTATTATATGGATGTTCGATTTTTCATTAAAAAATATAAAGCGTATATTTTTATTGCTTACCAAGAATCGTTAGTATCGTTCCATATAATTTTTTTTTTTTTTTACAAAAAGAGAAATGGGAAATCGTAAATGGAAAATTGTATATTGGAAAGTTCCACTTCCTACGTAGGTAATTTCGAATGGTTTATTGATTGAGAGATTATTATCGTCACGACGAGTAATTGTGTCAAATACATATTCCCCCTTAATAATCCTCGATTTAAGGCTTCAGAACATTTAATCCAATTATCTTATCGCGGAACGTTCTGTCGAATTTTTATAATCTGCTTCGGAAAGCAAACAGCTTCGTGCCGCTCAGCCTTCGCCTATTCCAGATTCGTTTTCGAAACTGCTTATATACCTTACATCATCGTGTATCGTTAAATTTACCACTATCTCGTGGTATTAGCTATAAGATAAACGCGACACATTGTTATTCGTTTCATACTTTTATCGGTTTAAATAATGAGATTTGACTTTAGGCAGTCTGGTCTAAATACGTTGTTGAAAATAATTAAAAGGATTTTTCTGTTATTTTGATCTTTCACTATCAATTGGATTGTACCAGTAAAATTAATCTTTATCACAGTATCGTATGTAATACGAATTAATCTACGAAGCCTAGAAGACTTCTTCGCACGATCCATGTAATATTATAGAATCTTTCGATAGAATCTTCCATAGCGTGAATAATGGTACGTGGATTAGGTTACGAGTATTTTTTTATTACAATTCAAATACGATTGAGTTGTAGTAGGAAAAAGAGGATATTGTATATATATAAAATTTGAAGTTATTTGAAAAATATATCACGCATGATACGTTATAAAATATTTATGGAAACACTGGTTGACAAAACGCGCAGTTGGTATTGGGGAAAAAACATTAAATGGTCAGGTGCTCGGGTGTTAAGAACTGAATGCATTGTTGCAGGAAAATATTTTGAAAAGTATGAGCTACGTGTGGAATAAAAGAGAAACAATTTTCATGATTCATTTTTTATATTTCAAAAATATCATCTTTCGAGAACACCGACGAAATATTTCTAAGCGTGTAATTATTTACATTAATTAGTGCATATTACGTTCTATGTAAAAATTAATATTAAAGATCGGCGAGAATTTAATTGGTCGCAAATATTGGCATTGACAATTCCGACATTAGTTCTCAGCAGACATTAGTTTTACTAATTCTGAGAACTAACTTAAAGTAGAACTCCATTTATCCGAACTTGTTGAGAGATAAAAAACAGTTCATGTAAGTAGAGTTCGTACAATAAGAGTTTACCAATTCTTCTCGCTACTTACTATTTTTCATTTACATAATAGTAGTTCACGTTCAGATCGGTCATCATTCAATCGTCAGGAATTCAGATAATCCAGCGCTGACTAAAATTTCGTTTCAATAAATAGTATTCAGATCAATGGAATTCTACGGTACTAAAAAAAACTAACAACGTTCACCAACTTAACCCTTTCGCTGCTACTGTCTTTAATTAATTGCGAAAAATCTATCGTAAACATAACGTTGCTCGTAACAAACACGCTTCTGACTTTGAAAGAAGAAATGCTTGATCAACGAGAAAATTAATAATCACAGATAGAACAGTCATTCTAGCAGCGAGTGCGTTAAATTTACGAACTTCGCGATTAGACGGCGGATTTTTATCCGATATTCGTCCTTCATAGAAAATGAACACAATATGCATACAATATGCAAAAGTATGCAAAACCTTGAAAATACGTTTTTCTTTTTCATATCTAACAGACAAGACCAATTTTCCTTCAACTTCAAATTTCTTTAATCGTATTCATGAAAATAGAAATTTGCATAAGAATCCGCAATCTGCTCACGATAATAGGAATATAGAAACTGCATATGTCTACTTACGGTTTGCCTCCGGGTACTCCAACGGATCCCATGGGAGCTCTCATGGCAACATGGGGATCGTAGAGCTGTTGAAGCGAAGGTGGTGCTCTAGGCGCCACGTAGCCGTTATAACCACCCATCATGTCGACATGAGGATGCTGTCCAGCTGGTGCCAGATGGTGAGGCGGTGGGCCGGGAGCGTAGTGTGGCGGATACGCGCTTGGTACACCGGGAGGCGGTGGTCCCTGAAGTAGCTTCGCCGATCCCGATGGTTTCAAACTGCCACCGATCGCCGAGCCTGAGGTCGGTGTCAAAGGCTTGGAGATCGGTGTCGTTGGTTTCTCTCGTTCCTCCATTTTCTTGGCCGACGGTGTACTCGCGTTGCTGCTCGTTCCACTTCTTGGTGAATGTGGAGGTACATCTTTCTTTGTCTGAACTCCGGCACCTATCGGTGTTACTTTGTCCAGACCGTTCTCTCGGGGTGACGTAGTACCGTTTACAACCGGACTCGTTGGTCCCTCGCTGGCATCGTCCACCACCAGGTCCTGATCGCTTTTCTCGCCGTCGCTCTGCAGAGATACGATGGTCGATAGGTTATTTCGCCATTCGTTATGTTCTTACACGTGGCTAGGTATAGTTAAAAGTTACACAGGGTGTTCAAAAATATGTGTTGAAGACTAAGTGTGTTTATACTGTAGTACACGTGCTCAGCAACCGCTTGTTTATAATTCGTACGACCCCCCCCCCAGGCCCCTCGTCCACGATACTACAATACTATAGCGCATTCTTTGCTCTTTTGGATCAAAAAAATCGACACTGGTCCTGCGATCGATTCTTTCCACGTAAAATCAATTTTTATCATTTACGAATGTTCCAGTTTCTTCGTTGAACGTAAAGAAACGAATTGATTCAGGAATGCGTCGATTCAAGATTATCAACAGAAAATTGCTACTATTATCAACGAGCATTGTTTCATAGACGCGAAACGAAGTAAAAATGTTCCTTGTGCAGCAAATGTTCCATGTTTTCATCTCATTGCAATGAGATGCTCACATCTACTCGAGCACCAACGTACTTGATTACGATTTATTGGATGGTTCTATTGAGCTCAATCTCTGTGTTTACGTTCGACGAAGAAACTCACTCACAGTATCGTCGTTCATCGAATGTTCGTAAATAATAAAAATCGGTTTTGCGTCAAAAGGATCGATTGTAGGATTTATGTTGATTGATATAGAGTCTCGTACCTTTTTTTTAACACCTTGTACGTATTATCGGCCAAGTTCTTAACTGTTCTAACACTATTTTTCAAAGAAATCAATTCATATAAAAAATGCGGATTCGTGGTAATACGATGAAAATTCTACTTAGAGAGCGATAAATATTCGTTTCTTTCAAATCCTAACTACACACTGTAGTGTCAAACTTCATAAACTTTAAACTTAGTTTCCTCAGTTTACAAAAAGTAACGGAGATAGAACGGTTAAGAACTGAAACGATGATCGATTGCCCATAGAGTGTTGTAGAAACGAGATTAAAATTTAGTATAGCAAAGGGTGAAGTTCCTCGCCAGTTAAGTCAAAGGCAGTATTGATAGTTATTACGCATTTTCATTTTACATGTGTACACGTACATAGTTGTTTTTGCCCTAACACAGAGCTAAGATCGAGTCCAATTTAAACACGATATACGTATCATATCAATTGAAAAATATGGTCGATACAAAATTCGATATAACATCGAAAGGATAAACTTTCAAGGCCTGTACCTATCGATACGATATTTTGTATTCCTCTTGTTGAATGCTATAAACTCGTAATATATTGAATTGTTTCTATAATACCTTACCGCATATAATGGTATTATATATAAATTTACTCAAATTCAGAAGATCCTCAAAATATAATTTGCTGACTTTGTAAAATCGCTCGAACGTAATTTGTGACGTCTGAATGATTCATGCTAGCCGGGGAATTTAAGATGACGCGGTTTTTCGTTTTATCGAAAGACTCGCTGAAAGTTTGTTGTTCACGCTGAAGTGTGTTTGAGCTTGCACGGTTTGTATCTAAGTTACATATTGGCGGAGTTAATCGGTGTTATCTTGTTTGAAGTTTCAATCACGGTTCAACGTTTCCTTCGTGCCCTATTAGCATTGGAATTATAACGGTACCTGATGCCAATTTCATCAATGTCGCTAATTAATTCGTAGCCTTATAATCGTTTGATAAATCAATCAATCAAAAGCAGATACTTGATCGATTATCGCGATAGATAAGGAAACTCGAACGTTTATCATCAATGTCTGCAATGAAAAGCATCGTATATATAAAGTCACAAGTTTTCATTCATACACAATCAACGTCGTGATACAACAACAGACATATTTTATCTTAAATAATATATTCGTCAGATAAATATAAATAATATATAGGAATCGTGATTCTGATTTTGTTCGTTTAATAGCATTTCATTGTTCTTGTTTATTTACATTTTCCTAGTTGAAAATTATATCGATCGTACGTATAACGTGATTTATGAAAATTTCGAGGAAAGATCTTAACAAAACGATTAATATTAACTGCTTTATTTGAACACGTAGAGGTAATCTACAGTTTCAACAAATCTTTATGATGTACGCTCTATCCTATGTATATCTTTCATTTCTCGACCCCATTTCTCACTCCGACTCCATTTCCCTGAGAATCACAATTTTCTAAAGAAACAGCAGCAAAACTGGGTCGAAAATGAAGCGAGAATGGTCGCGAGATTACGAAGACCAACAAGCTTAGCAAGAACAATAATACAGTGCAAACACTTACATGACCGATGTCCTTGTCTTGCTCCTTCTTCATCTTCTTGATGTGCATGGGATGGTCGTGGTGATTCTGAGAATGATGGGAATGATGCGTTTCCTGCGGTGTGCGTGGACGACTGTATTTATCACCGGGCGATATCGAGCTCCTCTGTAACGTGACGAAAATTACGGCTCTCGTGACGCGTACTCACTACTCACGCTCGTTTCAAATAACGCGCTATAAAATGACGCGAGAGATCGTCACTGATAATCGCGTTTCGATCGTATCTCTTGAATTTGAGGAAAGAAAGAAAAAAGAAGAAAAACGAAAAGGAATACGTTTCCAAGTGACGTTTCGATCATAGACAATTTTTACACGTTATGTGTATCGTACAGATAAATTTTGATATCACATTATCGTTTTAAATTTGACACGATTGCCATGATTGCGTCGAGAACATTTCAAACTAATTTGAAAATGTACGTAAAAGCTACAAGATATTCAGTGCAAATAGACATAATTCGAAGAGATTATAAAAGCGTTTAAACATATTGAATAACATATTTCAAAAATTAGTGTAATTAGCGTAACTGGTTATCTTAGGTATATAAGTGTTAGTCCCGGAAGTTTTATAAGGAAATAATCTGTTCTAATAGAATAAAATGGATCATACATAATTCGATAAAATTCTATAAAACAAAGAATGTTTTGCATCTATTATTTCCTTATAAAACGAAGGAAGCTTTTGAGACAACCTAATATTAAAGATGTATGGTCCCACCGAATATCGAGGCTCATTAACACAACGCACATTTGTTTCTTTGAATACTTTTATCATCTCTGCGAGATATACAGGGTCCAACCGTATAACGTGTAAAAACAGACACGAAGTGATTCCATGTGGAAAAATAAGAAAAAGATGTAGAATAAAATTTGTGCACTCTCGGCTTAATCTTCCAGAGAATCAAGTTTGAAAATTTATCAAGTATAACTATGTTCATATTATTCATATAGATACATATATCAAGTATCATCTATATTTGCACTAAATATTTTCCGACTTCCATGTACATTTTCAAGCACATTTGAAACTTTTATCGTTATAATAACGATAATCCTATCTCGTTACGGTGCCCATGAAATGTTAAAATTGTTCCATATAAAACACATAATATACTTATAGAATATTTATATAACATAATATTATATATTATTACATTACATAATGTTACATATTACATAACGTTCAAACACTTACAGCTACTATGTGTCAAGATTCGATACCTTGAGCAACTACATATTACGAGATCGATTTAATGCATAGGAATGATGTTGCAGATGACGACAATGAACGAAGAGATACGGTTTTCTATCCGAGCAGAAGTATACGTTTACAGAGCCGTTAATCTCTGGTTAAATAACAGACAACCGGCATAGACTGAAACAACGGATTACCCACGTGTTTCCTGCGGTTCGATCAACGTGACAAAACCGTAATTACCCGCGTCGACGGTTATTATCAATTGTCACGCGACCGTTCGCGATAATCGATTTCGACTTTCCACCCGTGACAGCCGAACGACGAGCTTCGATACGTAGATTTCGGGAGGGAGGAGGGCAGTTTACGTTACGGTGAATAAAATCTCTATATCCGCGAGACGGAATTGCGTTCGAGAGATTCTCGGTGATTTTGATATGCGCAATATAATTTAACGATATTTCAACGGGATGGTATAACGCGTTTTGCGTGTTTTTCTGCCGTGGAAAATAGATCCCCCGATGCTTTTTACATACAAATTTGCGATACTTGTCTGCGAATTTGTAATTATACTCGATAACTTTGAAAGTCGTTGCAATTTCGACAACGACATAAAAAATCTAAAGAAGCTAATGTTGTGAAAATAAACCGTTATACGTTGAAGCGTAATTTAAAGTTAAAGAAAAAAGAGAAAAGAAGAAGAAAGGCACGTGTCTTCGCAAACGTTACAGGAGTTCTTAACTGTCCGTTAAAAACTCGTTTAATTATTCGCTTGCAAATGGAATGCTTTTTTACATTAACAATCAGTAACTAGAAGAATCAAGACTAATTCACTGGAACTTAAACAAACAGATCCATGTATGTACTTAAACAAACTTCTGTCTGGCCCGGTTACCATTCGAAATTTCTACATCGGTCGAACGGACCGTGGTAACTGAAAACCAAGTGCAAACCGCCGAACCTTCGCCCCCAATTCCCGCTAACAATCACCGTTCCAACGTAACAAAACTTCGTCCTGTCTAATTCCCGTCGAGCCAATTTTCTCACACGTAACCTTCGAATTCATTCCCACAGAAATGCCGTTGGCGGCACGCGACGCGTCCACATTATATTCCGCATAGCCGTCCAGTTTGTAACGAAGCTTAATAGAATTCGAGGCTGGCCATGAACACGCTAAAATCCATGGAAAAGGGGAAAGCACGGTTGGGAGACGGGCCATGAATAGCACACGCGCGGCTCCAAACAGAATTAAAAGAAGCACGATACCGCGATACAGGCAGAAGGAAGGCAGAGGTACAATAAAAAAAAACACACACACACACACACACAAAAAAGGGAAGATAAAGGGGGGGGGGGGAAAGGGAACGAAGGGAAAAAAATGGAAGACGATGGTTTGGGAAGAGGTTGATAATGATTATAGAGTCGGCGCGATGGAAGAGAGAATAGGACGAGGAGACACACACGAGGGAGCGCGCAGCAAGGACGAAAGAACCAGAGAAAACTGCCCGAGGATGGGTCGAATAAGGAGAGAGGAAAATAGAATGGCGAGAGGCAGAATGAGAGGGCGTCGATGGGCGTTTCGCGGTCCCGCGATGATTACAGGCTCGGCAAACCTATAATACACGCTGCTATCTCCCCTTTCCCTCTCCTTCTTTATGGGTGCTCTGCTCTTTCCATTATTTTTCTTGTTTCTCTGTCTCTCTCCTTCCCTTGCTTCGTTCTTTTTCCTTTCTTCGACGCGTCCCTCTCTATTCATCTTGACTCCTTCTTCTTCTTCTTCTTCTTCTTCATCTTCATCTTCATCTTCTTCTTCTTCTTCTTCTACTACTACCTCTGCACGTTCCATGGGGTCTGGTTCGGGACCATTCTCGCAAGAAGAAGGATCGTTACTTGCATTTTCTACGGGCGAACCGTGCCTCTTCCTTCCCTACGGCTACGACTTCGGAAAGAAAAGTTTCTGCACCGAAGAAGCAGAAAGAGAAAGAAAGATTGTGGGCCAACCCCCGGCACGCGGACTTTATTCCCTAAGCTCGATACAATCGAGAACTAGTATTCGTCTGTAATTACTTTTGTAACTTTAATGCTATTCCTTCTCGAGCGGTCGGGTATATCTTTCTCCTCTTGTTCCCGAGCGCGGATTCGTTCCGTTTCTCGCTCGATTTACACCGACCGGTCCCTCTTTGTTTCGTGCCTTCGCAACGAATAGCCAGTTTCGTAAGACAAATATAAAAGCCTCTTCTGCTATTATATCCTGCATTTTGACTTTATGTTATCAGATTCTAATCAGATTCTAACGTATCTAAATATTCCAAGTATGTAATAACAATGATTATAAATCGCTAAATAAAATTATAAATATGAAAGAGTATATGTAAATATGTATAAGTATAAAAAGTAGGTTATAAAAATTGTAGACATAAAAGTATAAAGATAGATACATTACGATGAAGGTAATATAGATATGTGTACTCGGTGGGAGCCAACATTGATTTTACCGAATACGTCTAAGTATTATAATTTGAAAAAAGATGAAGGAACTGGCAGGAGTTGATTATCGCTAATGCTAATAGACGAGTTACTTTTTTTTAGATCGCAATGGCTCTCAGAAAAGTGCGATTTCACTTGTGCAAATGCATGTTGAAAGTGTGTAGAGTACAACGTATTACAAGTAATGTACAGGTTCAAATGTATTTGAATACGCCTGTGCTGTTTGCTAATTTTATTCAGAATCATTCATTTGTTGTCTTACTTGAAAGAACATGGAAGAACATCAATGTCTTATTGCTACACTAAACTCCAAGTTCTTGCATCAAGTACTAAAGTGTTGGATGATATTTGCGTATGTAATTCGACACAGTTTCGCGTACGTAAGAGCGATACTTCTAGAACTCTGCGTGTTAAGGAAATATGTAGATAAACTACAATTCTGTGATACAGTTTCCTTACTATTAGAGTATATTCCGTTCCCTACGGTTTTACGAAACAAGCTGTTTTTACCAACTTGATTATTCAAAAAAGTGGAATAATTAGAAGGTCTGAGACCGAAACCTCGAGGAAGTTTCTTCGTCTAAAATCTTTCCATTTCACGATCGTTTGCGAATAACGTTTCTTGCGCCGTGTTCAGTGACAAACAAGAAGAATAGGAAAGGAAACATCGCTCTAACTTTTTGCATTTCGAAATAAAACCCTCGATGTGAAACAGTTGTATGCTACAAAAATACATCGAAATTACCAACTCTGTTGCGAAACGTTTCAAAGCGTAGCGTAACCACCAACTAACCTACTAATATTCTTCTCTAACCATTTCCGTTCGGAAAGAATTTTTCTAAAAGTAAACACGATAGAACCGGAAAGCTCGGGAAGCTGAAAAATTTCCTTGGTCCGCGTTCGTTGAAACTGCAGTCCAACGAACCAAAACGCGGGAACGAGTGAAGTCGAAAGGCGAAGAGCACACGCTCTTTTCTTAGTAGCCGCGGTTAGGTATTTTTCATGCAGGCCTCTTTCACGTCCACCACTTTATACCACTCACGCGTTCGTCGAAAACATAATTGCGCGTACAGTGGGTGCTCGTAAGCGAAGTACGTCGAAGCACTCGTTGTACCCTTCACGCGCACGGAAAGTTACACGCGTGTAATGTAGCTGTAATACACGGCAGAAGGAGAGGGAATCAGAGAGAGAGAGAGAGAGAGAGAGATTGAGGAGGTCACGTTGCGAGTGCTCGTACGTCGAGTACGTTGTAGGTGCGTATACATGCCGCGTGTTCATGCTGCAACCCCGAGATTAGAAATATGTAGTTGTCTCGAGTGCATCATTTACGTCATCGAAGAAAATTCCGTAAAGTGGAACTCCGTTTATCTAGACTTTATTTATTGGAACGATGGTTTGCGTTTAACACTGTCGCAGATAACATTACTACGTACGGCTAATATTGTTTGAAGCTTCGGAGAAACGAAATGAAATTTTAGTTAACACATTGACTGCCACGCCGAAATCATGTTTCGCTCAGGACGCCACGGGAGTATTTTTATTATTTAAAGCATATAATGGCAAAATAATAATAAATTGATGATGGAAGACGACATTCTTCCCCAATGGACCGTTTATCTTATTGGTGCTCACGGATGACCACCGTGGCGCCTTGCTAACATGTTATAACAAGGCTTTGTTTATTTCAACAAACCATTCGCATTCGTTGTTTCGTCGTAAGCAAAACGTGCAGAATATATTGCCGAAACGTGTATAAGATATTAGTATTTGCTCATTCTATATATAATAGTAAGGTATGTGCACACTTGTAACTTCAATTACATGATTATAAAACAGCATTTACGATTATTTTCTAAGGTGTGTTTATAATAATATTTGTAGATGCAAGATTTGTTCATTTTTTTTTATCGATGTTCTAATAAAAATGTTTAATTGTTCAAAGGGGCACTCTTTATTTCAAAGTATCTTCTATTTATCGGTTATATTCAAAATGTCCTAATTTTCAATTTTCATACAATTTTTAAATTGTAAGAAGTTCAAACGCTCCGGTCACAAATGACCACCGTGTGGTGTCACAGGAAAAATCGTGGCCGGTCATACATGACCAACGTGGTAGTCAAAGTGTTAATTGTACGATTAAATGGATTTTTGTCGATCGAATCTATTTATCTGAACGTGAACTGATATTATGTGGATAAAATGAAGTAGTTAGTGAGGAAAATTGGACAATTTTTATTGTATAAACTACTTGTCTTCCAACGAATCTAGATGTATCGATAAATTTCAAATATTTTAACGTGGCTTAATTAAATTAAAAAATGTCAGGGAGGACATTAAAAGTTGAGATATTATATTATATTAGTAACGGTATAAGAACAATTGCAAAACATCATAAACGATATGTACAAGTTTCGTAGAAGCCAATAAACACCATTAGCGATGACTGAACTTCGTTCTTATTGTTTTGTATTATCTTTCTATATCAGATTTGATTCACCTCCTTGAGAGATACAATTGTCTACGAAAGATTAACTAAAATACGCTCCTTGAGATAAAATGCGTCAGAGAGGAACGATTGTTTCTTCAATAATATTATTAAACGTTCAAGAAGCCAAGAAGTAACAATCACTTACTAAATATCGAATTCTGTATTACGTCTTTATTTTTTCAAACATTGTTATACCTCTTTTCGTAGGAACCTTAGTTTATACTTTTACTTCGTAGAAATGTTAATTTTTCGTCTGCGATTGTATCGAAAAAGGACAAAAAGAAAAAAGAAAATAGACAGTTTTAAAGAAAAACTATACACATATACGAACCTGTTAGTACATAAAATCAAAAATATTTATTGTTACAGTGGACGAAACGTGATATTTTTAAACGTGACTTTAAATTATTGTTAAATGTTATTGTTAATTCCTATCCATCGAAAAAGTGACGTCGATTTATTACATATCACCGATGGAGAGACGAACTTCTTTCCACGCTGAATGCACGCACATCGCGCGTCATAAATTCAATAACAGAGACGCGGATGTTGAAGCAATTTTAATCGTTGAAAATACAGAGACGATTTTTGTCGTTCGTTCGATTCGTTTCAATTGGATTTATTTATCTACGTCATTAAATCCTTTGGAAATTTCAGACGGAAACAGCGGCGAGAACGGATAAGCGGTAAAAAATGCCCATCCGTTCGCATATTTATTTATTTATGCGATAGATCGTACGTAGAAGTTCGACGGATAATCCGATTGTTAACTCGACATTTCGATAAATGATTTGTCTGCGTTTCAGTGGAGAAATATTTACCGGAGCGAAAATATGGGTCCGTAAATCTCGGCGCATATTATTGTTTCATCCGCGATAAAACAGCGACGCTGACATAATTTCATTTGCGTAGTAAACCTTAATTACGACACATGAAAAATAAAGCGCGGCTCGTCCATTTCTCCATCCCTTCCCCTCATTTACTTCTCTCTCTCTCTTTACATTTCTCACTTCCCAAACACACGCTCTCTGCATCTCTGACGCTCGAAAATTCTAACAAAAAGCGCCACGTCGCCGCCACTTCAACGTCCATTAATAATTTAATTCGAAACGGCGACGTTATCGTTGAGCGTGATTTCTGCGCCGGTACACGCGTCAACCGTTCCGTAAATTACTCGTTAAAAGCAACGAAAGAAAAACTAAATGCACTCCAACCGAATATAAAAGTACGCGAAACGAAAGAGCAAAATTTCATTAACGGCGAGTTTCTCGTACAAAAATTCTCCGATCACTCGAGAAATTCGTCTATATAACTCGTAAATAATCGTTCGCTAGCTCGAAAGGCAAAGAGAGAGATAAAGTAAAAAAAAGTAGCGATAATGGCGAGTACAGAAGAAAGCGAGGGAAATATAGAAAAAAACAATAGAACAAAATATTTTCTACTCACGTGTCTTTCCTCGGTCGAGCTGAGACCTGTAACGAGACAAATGCAAACAATCGTCAGTCAAAAGCCGTGCGCTTTCAATGGGAAGAGGGGGCGAGAAAAAAAAATCATTTTCATGCATGGGGTGAAATGGGAGGACGATTTAGGGGCGGACGGGGGCAGGTGAAAAAAACTGTCGAAATCCCGGCCACCGCGCGTCGATAAAATGTTAATAACGTGCCCATAAAAAAGAGACAGCAGGGGTGTGAGCCGAAACAGGGGGGGAGGGGGAGACTAGCCTGTTCTTTCTCTCTCTCTCTCTCTATATATATATATCTATATCTATGTGTGTGTTAGATACGTATGCGATGTGGCATAGCGTGGCGTGGATAGTAGAAGCGCGAGAGGCGCCCGTATAAATGATCTTCATGCATATTTATGCGCTTTTCGCTCAAAACCGCCGGTGTCCGCTAACAGGGTGACGCAAACACGCTCACCCCTCGCCTCGAAAGCGGATACCCGAAAAGCGCTTTGAAAATTTCCAGTTGAGCGAGCCGAGCCGCACGCTCGCGCCACGTCGGCTACATATTCTTTTTTTTCTCTCCCTCACCCCCCGTATACCCTTTCCCCCGCTGTCGACTGTCCCGCGGTCCAGAGTGCTCCCGACCACCCATTTTCGATAGCGCATACATATACATATATACAGACCAATATACACAGGACACGTACATATACACACATAGGCTACAGTCGGTCGACTGGCCCTCTCTTCCTTTTTTCTTTTTTTTTTTTTTTTTTTGTTCAGGGTATCGCAAAAGCGGGATCAAACGGATGATGGTGACAAAAAGAGAAAAAACCTCGCGATGGGTCTGGACCGTTTGCAGCATGGAACTCGCTCGCTCGCTCGTTGTTGCGCATGCGCGCGTGCTGGTGTGATTCGTTATATCGGGGCGCAGCGCCACTCGAACGTGACCAAAGGCCGGAATTTCGTTAATTTCTTTTCCCGCCGTGCTGCCCACAGAGGTGGCAATTAAAATCGTGTGAAAGGGCGGAAGGTATGCGTATAACGAGTATTCCGGGGTTTTACGATTCTCGTGGAGAGAGCCGCGGCGAGGAATTCGATCGTGAAGGGGAGCGTGTGGCGCGGAGGGGTGCGCACCCGCCGCGCGCCGGTCTTCTGTGGTTTTTTGGAATTGCTGCGAGGGAGAAGGGAATGTAATGCGTCGTAAAAGGAAGCGCGGAAATTAACTGGCGCTAATTTGATTCCAGGCACCGACGTTAAAATGGGTTTTGATGCCTCGGACCGTAAGTTCTTTTTCAGATTCCACGCTACCAAGTACAATATATATTGTTGTAATTTTGATGGAATTCTTTTTCTAATAATTTGCAGATGGATATAGCATATGATTTCATACGTGTTATGCCGTAATTAACCTTTCTACCTACTGGTTTGCTGATGTGTCGCAGCTGAGATACGTTTTCGTCGATGATACACGCGTGTTGATTTTCTTTGGCGAAAATACGCGGTTTATTTGATCCATCAGAAGCATATTTTATGAGTAACGTACGTCGAGGAATCATTATCTTTATCGGTATTTTTGTTGACTTTTCTAGCTAAATGAACGAGGCTTTGTACCATCGAACAGTAGATTTCTCCTTAGTTTCTCTTGTTTTATTAGTATTAACTCCGTTACTCCGATATTTCTCTTATTTTCCACGAGAAATCACGATAATATTTGCCTCCGAGCACAGACGAGTACTATTTTCGTTTATTTAATGGTTCTATTTTCCATATCAAAATACCATATATCCAAATTAAAAATAGAAAAGAATCTACCGTGATATATTCAACGTTAAATTATACAAGAAATCCTTTTTTATTTTTTTTACAACAAAATTAACGATAAAAATAGAAAATCGCTTAGGACTATCAAAGGGTTAAAATCCTTAGAAGCTAATGGGAGCTTTGTATTCTTTGATCGAAATGAGAAGCAACGATACTCACCGCCATTGCTTTTTAAATCATCGGGTTGACCACGATGCAATTCCGTTTTACTCAACATCGACAATGGATGAGCCGCTGTTGTGCCCGGTGCTGTGGCAGCAGCCGGCGTTAAGCCAAGGCCAAGAAGAGCCGCGGAGGCGGAAGTTGGCACCGGAAGTCCAGCAGCTGGTCCTAGTCCCGGAAGTCCGGGTAGTCCTGGATGAGCACCTATCGCCGTCCCCGGTGGCAATTGTTGAGCATGCATTTGCTGCAGCAGTCTTGATATGTCAGGTCTCTGTTGCTAAAACACAGAAAAAATAGTTATCACCGTGGTTCAATTTTCATATATAACAACGTTATTTTATTGATTGAATTAATTAATCTTTCGTTATAAAAGAAATAATTTTGTACAAAGAGAATAGCCATCGAATACACATAGTATTATTGTCTAATTGATTTCTTTAATACTATAGGAATAGTATTAGGAATAGTATATTAATATTGTCTGTGTTTAAATTTTGATTGCGTTTCATCTATCGTAACACTATTGGTTTATTTAAGAACAAAGGAGTTAAATATAAAAATTGAATTCTTCATACGTTTCAGATATTCGACATTCTATATATACCATTATCGGTACTTATGTAAATTCATACTTTTATGAATACAAGAAAAGAGATAGAAATTATACAGAAATGTGTGTTTCGTTTATTAGATATATTAGAACAGGCTCTTTCTCTATTCGACACATTTTTAAATATTACATTGCATTCTGTGTATTTATATCACCTTCGAATCTTCCATAAAATGCATAAAACTTCGCCACCGATAATAATCACCGATAACTCGAACCACAGAAGTACGTCCCCTGTGGACGTTTCCTTAGATGACACCATCCATCGGCGTCAGGATGAAATGTCATCGCCGAGAAAATCCAAGCTGACGTTATACGCCCCGTGTAAGGGGTGAAAACGAATCCGTGTTCGAGAACCCTTGCAGACCAATGGCGATGGCCACGGTGTCCCAAGAGCTACTCCATAAGAGGCAACGAGAAATAGAGGGAGAGAAGGTGAATCAACGAACACAAGAGCGGACAGACCGGTGAAGAGCAAACGGGAAGACGAAAAAAGAAACTCAGCACGAAGAAGACAGAGAACAAGTTGTCGAGGGCAGGAGAAATCCAATGTTAGATCAAGAGGGGATAACAGAGGCCGGTAAACTCGTTACGTGAGCGAATCATGCTTATCGTGGATTTCACTTAGGTATTTAGGGATCGACCGAGAGGAACAAAGAAGAGTAGAAGGGGAGAGAAAGTAACACACGATTCTCGTAGAACGAGGGTCGTGGTCGCACCGACGAGGGTGGATTATGCGAAATAACCCCTCTCGGGCTACGCGCCGATTGTGTACGATAGTTATTTTCCTGGACTGTCGCTGAATGGGCCAAAAGGGACGGCGAGGGGTCGCGGCTTGGCGTGTGTGTATACAGCTTGTATGGTCTTCCCGCAGCACAGTTTACCCCCTAGGGACGTATTTGCACCGCCCTACGCACGTGTACCTACTCCACGGATGTAGCTTGCAATTTGCCTTGCGGCCACTCGACTTCCGGCGAGGGGCTTTTGACGCGCAACAACTTTTTCTATGCTGTGAAGCCCGCTCGACGAACGACCAGGAAGGGGCCACGGGGATCGCGCCGCGAGACGGTGAAACGTTTGCAAGAGAAGGAAGGCCTCGTTGACGTTCATTTTTCAGGGGTATCGATTTTTTCAAGAAACGCCCCGCTTTTTCGAGGTAGCCGTCGAGAGCTTTTATCGACGTGCACGGTAAACGGTCTGCGGCGTTTGATGTTTCGCGCGATATTTGCTGCGGAATTTCCCTTCTTTTTCTTCTTTTTTTCGAACGCTTTGTGGACATCGGTTAGTAAGCTTTGCAGTGGGAGTTTTAAACGTTTGGAAATATTAAGTCGGCGGTTAATACTAGGTCGAGGATATTTGAGCGGCTTCATATTTTTGTGAACATAATTGAAAGAGTAGGTCGTTTTTATGCTACGTTTGCTTTATATGCAGAGTCAAATGTTGGATGTGTAAGTAAAGAGAAAGAGAGAGGATGAGGAAATGAGTAACACGATTAAAATTGCGATAAAACAGAAGTAGAATAGAACAGTAATCGCGGAAGAGAGTTCAAGTTTCTAAACAAAGAGCGACCTCGATTAATGGTGCAACTATTTTAACAATTATGCACTATTTTGATCACTCGCAGATTACGTCTTCGTGCTGGAAAATTAGTTCTATTTTAAATATGTTTACCCCGATAGGATATTTTAGCCGCTGCTAAAGCCATGTTTTTACGGAGAGAGGCGAATGCGCGGAAGAATTTATTTTTACAAGGAACATTCGAATACTGAATAATTTTATCGAATACCGAAGATAACCTTTCGCTTCGTCTAAATTTAACTCGACCACTTGAAAGCACGTTGCTTTCGAATGACAGAAATACGCGTCCACTGGACATTATTATTATTGGGCAGACATTAAGACGCATTTTAAACGAATCTACCAAAAATATAACACCGATAACGTCGTTGGTACAGCTTAAATAATCGACTGATTTTATTAACGTTCATTTCATCGGGAGATTCGCAGCCACTGAATCACAACTTTCCACGGATGTTCACCAGTTCCAAGAATACCATTTACATAAATTACCCTTTTTTATTTCGAACGCTACGCTATATCCATAATACTACCATTACCACCACGCCGTATAATCATTTTCCACTTTATACATAACAAAATGTATCGATTACCCCTGATCAAATTTCGGACACCCCTGACCAAAATTTCCACCCCTGTATCATCCATCAAACATGCGTAAACGTCAGTTATAATATTTTCCCCATTTCACAAACCAACATCAATCGAAAGAAGAAAAGAAAAATAAAAGTAAAGATACAAAGCACGGAAACAATTGTCGAACGAGCAATAGACACGCGATATTCAAAAGGCAACAGGCTTGAGTTGTTCCGTAAATGTTCATTTTCCTGTATCCTGAGTTCGATTTTTGTATAATAAAATATTCTATTTCGCTGATTTTAGAGCTATGTAACAAGAATAACTCGGTTTCCTATCGAAGAAGAAAAAGATATACTGTTTCTCAATACGATCTCAATGCAATGACGTGGCGCGAATAATAACTGATTTCGGTTTATAGCCCGACGATTCAATAAAAAGGCATTCTAACTACCAAAGTTTCTAAATACTAACTCATCGTTAGTACGCAACCGAAGAGTGGAGAGAGAATTTTAGATTAGAAAAATAGTCCACTTCCAGTGCCGTCGGTTGAAGTCGATAAACATTACTACCACATTGATCTTCACCCTTTTGATAAGATTCTCATGTTGTTATTAAAAATCGTCCAAAGCGTCTCGAAGTTCCAATCCTTGTGCTTGTGACCGACGGTTTGACCTGATGGGGTGGGGAAAGAACCGATGTGGAAGCGGCGTTGTTCGCAACAAACACGTACATGTATAGCGAAAATCGGCGAGCATAGGCCACGTTGAGCGTGCACGAGCCCCCGACGGTATTCAATTCGTATTCGAAGCAACGCGAGAGAATCGACAGGGGGGGGGAACAGGGGACGTCGTCGTTCGTGCAACGCGGCAAACGAAACGTAATAGTCCCAAACGAGGTTTAACGCGGCGTGAATAATACGCGGAAAGGGAAGCTACAGTACGAGGAGGGTTGGCTGGCCTGATGCCTGAGGGGAGAATCGGTCCGGCACCATCGCGCAGTGCCGGAGGTGCGACTCGTCCATACCTGTACGTTTAAATACGTGTCAGGGAATATCCTGTATGCGCCTGTACAAATGCATCCCCCTTGGCTGGCTGGTTGGCTAGCTATCGTATCTGTCTGTGCGTGCAGGAAAGCGTGCGATACGCGCGTTCAAAGGTGCAAGAAGAAGAGGAAATGGGGAACGAAACGAGACAGGGTGAAACAGAGAGGTGCAATGGGATACAGCGGAGACAAGGAACGGTGGAAGCGAGATAGGAGAAACGGGGCAGGGAGAATTGCGTTCCAGCGTGCAGTGTTATTAAACGAAATATTGATTCAACCCCTGTTTACCGAGTAATACATATTCATGGGGGTTGGCGCTTATGTCTATTTGCCTCTGTCGTCCCTTCAGCCTTTGGCCCCTGCCGTTCTGCCCTGTCCGTTTCTGTCTCTCTTCTGCGTTCGTCGTTGCTTTCCACTACGCTTTCCTTTTGTATATTTATATGTATATGTGTGTACCTTACTCTATCTCGTTCGATTTATCTCTACCTTGTTTTCGCGTCTTTATTTAGCATGTTCCAACCCTACGACGATAGAACTGGAAACATTGGAACGTCTCCCCTTGGTAAGTACATCAGCATGCGTTAACCGCATGTGCGAACGAGAGGAGTGCATGTGCACGTGTAACGTTGCCGGCTTCACCTTGTATTAGCCACTGGCCGGCGCTGAGTGCACGCGCGTCCCCACATGCCGATGACGCGTATTACGCAACTGCAGATTGCGGTTTGTGTCACGACCTCGATCCGACGATTTCTAGCGGTCAGGCCTGCGCTCGTTAAATCGAGGACGCCCCAACGAGAGCCTGATTCTGTCTGCGGTGATCGGACCAGATAACGTTCGATGGCTCTTTTTTATTTTTCTGGCGGGTTGGTCGGTTTTTATGGCAGACTCGTGGTAATGACGTAGTAAATTTCAATGGCAGAAGAAATCGCACGTCGAAATCAGAAATCAAAAGCAACAGTTTTCTTTTTTCTGTAGAAAACAACTGGTATAATTAACAGCCGGCATTCGAATTTCTATGATGTTTCGTTACAAGCATTTCGACCGTCAAAAGTTAATCTGACCCATTCCGGTAAAGATACTTCGATCGCCGACAAATTTGATATCAGCCAGACGAAGTTCAATTAACTTTCTTTATCTACATATATCGTTTCATTCAGTCTTACGTCAAACGCATCTCGCGATGAGACAAAACAAAAGAAAAAGAAAGGGAAACAAACAAGCATAATTTGATCAATTTTTATTGAACCGTGCAAAGTTGAATTAACTACTCCGATTAATAAACTTACTTGAATCCTGTTAACGCTTTGACTGACACGTTGGTCATAATGACGGTTTCTCCTGTGATCACGGTGGTCATTAGTGACCGGAACGCTTGAACTTCTTACAATTGTAAAAATTGAATGAAAATTGACGGTTGGGACATTTTGAATATAAGCGATAAATAGAAGATACTTTGAAATAAAAAGTGCCCCATTGAACAATTAAACATTTTTATTAGAACATCAATAAAAAAAAATGAGAACAAATCTTGCATCTAATTATTGAAAATTCTCAACGCGAGAATTGATTGTAATTTCAACAAATAAATAAAAAAAAAAAAAAAAATCTTGCATCTAACGGTGCACTGTGTTGAAACACTTTAAACATAAATGTGGTTCATCAATACAATCTGGACAATAGGTGGTCACCTTTTTGGTCCGATTCTTAGCAATTTTTGATCTTAACTGTTTAACATTTTTTTTATAGCACTCTCTGCAAAATTAAAAGCACTCTCTGCTTAAAATGTCCTACTGGACAAATTGTAAAATGTAAATAAATAAATAATAAAAAAAAAAAAGGTACGCTTAACGAAACAGTAAATCGCGACCTTAAGATACCTACAGTTAAATTCAATAATAATTTCAATAATAGATATAACATAAGAATTAACAACCACCAAAACCCACTAATTACTCAATTACTTGACACGACGGATCAGATCCGCAGACTAAAAAGACATTACTCTCTAGATTTAAACATTAGATTCAGCTAGAAGCAAACATACGATAATCATTTATTATTTACGTTATAGAAAATGAAAGCCGTTTGTCCGCTGCCTGTCCATTACGCGAAAATGCAGCGTATCAATTTGCTCGCGCATTCTTCGACTTTATATTTAATTTAAAATTAACAAATTATCGTCCCTTTACGGTAGAATCTAGTTATCAAAATTTAGTAAAATCTAGTAGGATGTAATATTATGTAAAGATATCGTCTTTGTCTTCCAACTATCTTCGCTAAACCGATTCGACGATTCGAAACGAGCGAAGCTTAGTCCCACGAGCTTCGTAGAATCAACTCCTATCAGACTCACATACCCTGTACAAGTTTTACACGGAGAAAGAAACTTTCATTTTCTATAACGTCACCACGTCAGAATAATTTACTTATAATTCTCAATGAGAATTGATTGTAAACTACTTCCAAATAAAAAAAAAAAAAAAAAAGACAGAAGGTACGCTTGCCCTTTTTTCTTCTGCATTTCGTGTCGCACAGTTAGAAGTGTGCACATTCTTTACTATTATACACAGAATGAACAAATACTGCTTATTAATATCTTCTACACGTTTCAACAATATATTCTGGACGTTTTGCTTACGACGAAATAACGAATGCGAATGGTTTGTTGAAATAAACGAAGCCTTGTTATAATATGTCGCTATCGACTGTTAGCAAGGCGCCAGGGTCCATTGGGGAAGGATGTTGTCTATATCATCAATTTATTATTATTTTACTATTTGAATAATAAAAATACTCCCGTGGCGTCCTGATCGAAACATGTGATTTCGACGTGGTAGTCAAAGTGTTAACATACGTTGAAGTGGGTCCCACTTCTAGGAAAACTCCACATCTTTTCTGAAGCTTAGTTTTCTTAGTCCTTGAAACCATTCAGTATTGTTTAGCACTAAATCAATTTGAAGGGCCTCTCAGCCTTATAGTTTTCTAGGAACATGCCTTGCACAGATACTGCAACGAGGTACAGACAGGTCAGTTTTCTGTAATTGAGTAAATACCCATAGACCCATGGCCTCGAAGCTCTTTCGTAAAGTAAAGCTGCCAGCCTGCGGATCTGGACTAGCATACACATTGTACTTATAGTTAAACTTGCTTAAATATATTTTCTACTATAAATACATCCATCCACGTATTTTCTCTCTCTCTCTCTCTCTCTCTCTCTATTACGAGATAAAACCTTAACAAAATAAAATATTATTAAATGCAACTAATAAATTTCTCCCATATCGTATATTATATCGTATCCTATTGTATTCGTTTATTGTATCGAAGCTTATGATTGTTACAGTCTTTTCGTATGTATGGGCGCTCGTTGCATTTCGTTTTTATCTGAGTTTATTCCTTTTATGCTATTTATCTAGGTAGATCAATATCTTAATTTATTGCACGTGTTATTATACAGGGTGGGCAGAATAAAGAGCGATTTTGAAAAGCGCAGCAATCGTATTGTGTCGATGTGAGAGAGTGGGGACGCTGTATCAATGGAGCGGCGGACCCCTCTTCAGCATCGCGCGTATACTGCCAAAGCGTTTTATCAAAACGATGCTTTCCGCAACCATTTTAACATTCAGACCGATGCCGTCTGATTAAAAAATGGGTCGAGACTGAAACATGGGTGGTTTGAAGAGACTTCGTCAACGACGAAAAAAACGCCTGGAAGACCAAAAACAGTGCGTACACCCGAAAACAACATGTAACAGCGTGTAAGAGTTGCGATCGGAAGAAGCCCGCGTCGTTTGGCTCGCCAGCGCACAGCGCTACATTTAGGATTTCCAATAGAACGATTAGATGAATTTTACACAATAATCATCCGTACGAAGTCCAAATGGTTCAGGCTCTTAAAGGAACAGATAATGCGAACCGAAGACGGTTCCGTGAAGAATTTTTAAATTTAATTAATCAAGACATTACAAATAATTCAGGGATGAGTGGCGAGGCCCATTTCCAGACAGGAAGTGGTTCAAATTCCACTGGCAATGCCGCGGAATGTAACGAATAACTTGAGAGCCCGGCTGGAAGCATGCGTATGCTTGAGCGGACGTCATATTACCAGAGTTATTTTGAAAAATTAGTTACTTTTCCATTCTAATATTTATTTTTCTTTAATACTTTTTTACGTATTTGAAGGCGGTGAAAATAACATTTCGAAAAATTGATTGTTCCTTTTTACAGCTTTTTTAAAATCGCACTTTATTCTGTCCCATCCTATACATCTTCTACGTGTCAGTCTTTCAGTCTTTGGTGTTTCGTTCCTGTTCCTCCTTTCTCTGTTCGTTCATGCGGAAAGCATCCAACTTTCTGCTTCCCTTCGTGAAGTTTGCCAGTTGTCATATATGTTTCTCGGTTTGTTGTTATTATTTCTGCCCATTCCTTGCTTCTCGGTGCGATTGGTCTGATCTCTATATACAAATACATTGTGTAGTCGCACAGTATATGTTTCCGATTTTCTGCGTCTCTCATATCGTAATACAAACAAATCATCATTTCTTAAAAAGAATCCCTCGTACTGGGTTTTTCTGCTCGCCGTATATGATTACTAAATTTCCCTTTAGCCTGCGGTGTTTTTAACGCGCATGTAGCTGCGCACGTGCAGAAAGAGTAATTCAAGCGTGTCCGGGGCCACGAGGACCGTGCATTCGTTTAGGCGATCGGGAATTATTCAAGTCGTGCACGCGAGAACCGACACGGAACTCAATTATACGTGCCGCGGCGGTCGAATGCCAATTTCGCATTCGTCGACCCTGCTATCACCGGCATGCAGCCTATGAGTATGAGAAAAACGTTTCCCACCGGAAGTCTGTCGTACACGAGACGCGAAGAAAGGACTCGGCTTACCTACACCTCATTCCCTTTTCAGCTTGCACGAGTACACACGGTCGCGCGGTTAGATTCGGTGGACTATTATGTAAATTGAAGCTCGCTCGACAACGACGGACGTACGCGATCTTGGGTGGCGGGAAAAAAATTCTTTTTCTTTTCTTTTTTTTTTTAAAGTGGAAACGCGTTTGCGACTCGTCCAGGTCAGGTAATGGATACGCAAGGGTGATTCACCCGACTTAACGACCTTAAATTACCCGCTCGCCGAATAAACGGCTGGTCGCGTGTAAAATTGTCTCGCGTTTTGCCTGCTGCGGTAGGTTTTTGCGTGTGCACCCATCTTTTTTTCGTCGCCAAAATATCGCAGATCATGTTGTGGCTTCTAAGTGCAACATGCGATACTTCGCTTTGAAGATACGGAAGATACGGTAGATATGAGAAAAGAGGAGGTGTATGGGATGGGTTGAAACGATCATTCTGTGTACATGGGTTCTGGGTAGTTTGCCGATCTTTATGCATTTATAATGTGAAAGTACCAAATTGCGCAGAATGCACATGGTATGAAAAAACGTATAAAACATGCAAGTATAGTGATTTGTATAATACTTGGTAGGTAGAACAATTTTCTAGCCAAGTTCTAGCTTTTTTTAATCATATTCTCGAGAATATGGGTTTGCATAAAGATAAAGTCTAGTTATTTATACGTATCTTACAAGAATAACAAACGGTGTTACTCTTTGGTTATGAAAGTGTACAACAGGCTAAATTCCATACATTTTTTATATGACTAAATTGAAGTTATTGGACGTGTGGCCCAATTGGAAAAGGCGAATCGTACGTAAAATGTACAACCTAATAAAAACATTTAATTGTGACTCGTTTGTATTTCTACATCGGCAAGCATACGAATATCATTCGTATGATTTACAAATAATAAAACGACACGTAGCAATATTGCACTTTCGCGTTTATCGCAACGGTTCGAATCAACACGACGAAGAGGATGAAGGTTAACGAAAGCTCGACTATATCTCAATGAAAAAATTTACGACACCGATAAAACTTATTTAAAGCGATCCTTTAAACGTCCACTCGATTGTATCCGAGGTACTGAAACTGACAGATCATTACTAAACCTTTTCCTCGACGGAAACGCGTAATTTCACGATGCACCTGTTGCGATATCCTGACGCGTAATGCTGATCGAACAACCGCTCTCCTCTGTTGGAAAATTAGTCAATTACGGAGCATGACGCGCACTTACCCCAATTATGGAGTTCAGCTCCGTCATCGTGACCTGTTTCGCCCTATCAACAGCGGTTGCAACTTGCTGTTGATGTTCCTGAGACAGAAAGGGCAGGATCTGTCCGATGATAGCGTTCAGTCTCTTCGATATTTCGGCCTGTAAAAGGAACAAAGGTTCGAGGTTAACGAGAAACGTTCGTCCCCGATTAATATTTATATAAAAACAACAATATATGGACGATCTTGCGCAATAATTTATCAAGTAATAACGTTAGGTGTAGAAATTAATTCGCTGTCTTTCAAAATAAATTTATCATTTATTTATCCATGTAGTTTTTGGAGCAATAATTTCTTCTTTTTTCTACTATTTTTTTTAGCATTTGAAGTAATGTTACGTATGCTGCGTGTTAGAAATGTTAAGATTAAAATTGGAAATCTCAAAATAGTGGGGAAGCGTTTAAATTTCATATGGATTCGTAATTATCGAGTCAAAGTAAAAATATCAAATTAAATCGTATAAATAATGTCAATGAACTGACAAGTTACGAGTTATAATTACAAACTTCTGTCTTATAATTTTATAAATTTCCGCCAGAAATTAGATGATCGGCTGAATCGTAATTCGTGAAATTTACTTAAAAATCTCGATTCGCGATACTGCGTGTTAAAAATGTTAAGATTAAAATTGGAAATCTCAAAATAGTGGGCAAGCGTTTAAATTTCATATGGATTCGTAATTATTGAGTCAAAGTAAAAATATCAAATTAAATCGTATAAATAATGTCAATGAACTGACAAGTTACGAGTTGTAAGTACAAACTTCTATCTTATAATTTTATAAATTTCCGCCAGAAATTAGACTCGTAATTTGCGAAATTTACTCAAAGATCTGGATTCGCGAGATCATCAAACACGGTGGCTGTTGTACATAAGAATTTGATAGCACTGGTAATTTGTAACACGTGACTTGTACAGTTTCACTGATAATATTAGTTTTTCATTGAATGGTGTAAGAGGGACCCGGTCACGGTTCGTCGCTTTTTTAACTTGGCACAGTGGGTGATCGGTCGACGCGTGAGAGCTACGCGTAGTAAAACGTGCCGGCAACAAAGTGCATAAAAGAGGAAGGAAGCTTTTATTTCGCTTTCGCGGTGAACACATGCTTTCCAGCTGCCCGGAGAGATGGAAAATATTTTTGGCCCACTCACTTTTCGCAAGCAGAGTGTTTAACCGTGGACACTTTTAACACGCGATGCGGTAAAATTAGACGTACAAAAGAACGAGATACACCGCTGTGAAATTACGTTTCAACTGTTTGGTTTCGTCGACTGTGTCTTGCTGGAGTTTTAATTGGCGAAGCGTAGGTGTTTGTTACACAGATATCAGAACCCTAAACTTTTCGAGCAACGAGACTACAGATTTAGAATATTTTCTTCTAAAACATTACACTGCGTGGATATTTAATTTCACCTATTCTTAAGAAATATCGACTTGAAAGAGGAAAAAGGAATTCTTTAAACTTTTTCTTATAATATTCCATATTGTCGTAATATTTCTTGTCACACTATATAATGTATATTTGTATAATTAATTTATCGACTCGATTCGTATATTAATATATTATAAGGAAAAAATTACAATAAAAATTCCTCTCGACCAAAAGTTTCCAATTTCTAACGTTCCCTCAATTTGTTTTACGCTCGATTGCATATTTACATCCGATCAAAATTATTTACCAAAAATTAATGTGTGCATAATTCTACCGTAAAATCGTTCAACCTGTTTGTTCCGCCGGTTAATTAATATTTTGCCGCGGCAACTCGACAACATTTTGTAAAGGAAATAGGCGGAATGCAAGCAATATTCATCGAACCCGCGTATTTCTAGCATGGATGGGCTGCGTCTCTATTTTCGTCGCAAGAAGCTGGTAAGAGGCGGTGGAACCGCGGAAATAAGCGACGCAGCCAGACATAAGGAGGATGATTAACGAGACGCGTAGAAAAGCTGCGCGTCACGGCTCGGTTTCGCCGGTTTAACGAGCCGATCCCTTAGTTTACGTCCTCTGTGTATAGGAAACGAGCCGTACACCAACTTAACTGCACCTATGTAGCCTGATCAAAAAATTCGACGAACGCGCTATTTATGTTAATTACTAAGCAGAAAAGAAAAACAGCAAGAAGATACAACTTTTACGAACTTGATTTATCTTTATCTTTGTGTAAATTTTAACTTAATAGTTAATAACCATTACGAGGTCTTTCAGAGCCGGAAATTAGTTCCCTTCTATTTTGATTCTTCGATTTTCTACGGTGTATTGGAAAAGAATTCTGTACATATTTGATGATTATTTTAAAAGATATGTGAGAAATACATAAATTTAAATTCCTAATAATAGTTATAGATAATCTAGCTTAAATTTAAAGTAAATTTACTAGCAAATTAAATAGAGGTAAACGATCTGTATCCGGCAGATTATATTTATCGCAACAGTTTAATTATTCGAATACTCTGAATTTTAACTATTCCGTTAACCAATTTTACTCGATTATCTCCAATAACAGTTGCAAACTAATGTTTCATTAATATCAATTTTACGTGATTGACCTGTCAAATACGCGCACGTTCTAAGGTAGACCTATCAAGTATAATTAAGAAATATATTAAGAAGCAAATCTTCAAACTTCTTTACCTAATCTTAAAACAAAATTTCTTCGGCCCTCGTATTTTCGAATCGTACGAAACAATATTTCGAACGGAGCAATATTTACGAATCCGTGGATTCTCCGTAGCGAAGCTGATTTTTTTAAACACGGAGAACGTTGACGCGTACGGGCTACCAAGTTATCGTGCGAACGGAACGTCTTCTCGGAATAGATGTTCGCAAACGGAATCGAAAGTGGCGGCTGCATTCTCTCAGAGCCTTGCCCCATGTCGTCGAGTCATCGCTGCAAATGTTTATTCGGCCGTGTACACGGGACAAACTTATCCCGCTTAATGACTGCGGCAAACACGCGACGTTAACCGGCGCGGGTCTCGAGCCAAGAAAGATCGTCGCCCGATGCAATGCAAGTGGAAGGAAGTGCGCGTGTACACACGCGAAACGCGTTTTCGCGGTCGATTTCTGAATTTCGTGCAACGAGACGGGACTATCGTGTCAGCGATTTTCGACCTTTCTCGCCTCGTTACACGGATAAGCTGATTACTAAAATCTCGCGACACATTGAAAAATATATTACAGGTAGCTGGTTCGAGACAGGACCTTTATATCGAAAGAATATCGTCGTTTTTATTTGATAATCTAAGGGAAAAGGGAGTTCAATGCGCCTGAGTAAATAGTCAGGTGTTGCATGTTTGAAAAATTTGTATGGTACACCGGTCGAAAATCGCGGTACACTCACCACACTAAAGAAATAAATCAATCAAATTCGAAGATATGTTATATTATTATACCACTAAGCTATAATATTTTACCAAATGACCTACTGGACAAATTGTAAAATTTAAATAAATAAATAAATAAATAAAAAATCGCGGTTATATGTCGGAAATGATGACGAGAAAATTTATGATAATTCTTGGTGCAGAGGGTAGAAGGAACTTACTTGTTTGTGCATCTCCACGTTTAGGCCGTACGACATTTCGTAATACTGTAACAGAGAACATAAATTGGTTATGCATCAAAATTATAAATACGTCAACTTCTAAATGAAAATGGATTATTAACTTTTTAGCTACGGTGTATACTAAAAGAGCACAATTATATTGCATTGGATGAAATTATATTTGGAAATCAGTCGTTGATGCGCGTTAGAAGCGTTGAATTTCTTATTTAAATTTCGTATTTTGAAGCATTTTTAATATAATTGCAAAAGTGCAGTGTATATCGATAGACTGGATATGCCGATGGAAATTCATATTTTTGTGAAAAGAACTAGAGAAACGAAAGATTGGAACTGACCAGAAATTTATCTCACATTCTAAATATCGTAACATGGATATTTTTGGATATTTCGTGCATGTTTGAACTTCATACGATTGTATATTTTAATCGAATTATTTATTATTTCTTCGATACACATTTAAATTTCCTATAAATGTAGCTACAAATATCCGCACTTTCCTTTTAATATATACGAGATTATCAGGTAATTAAAAGATATATTGGCTGTACATACAATTATTGTATATAGAGTTCATAAATATGTTAATGACACATTAAGGGCATGCATAGCCGCCTTTTGTAAGCAAAGAGTTAATTAGATTTTCCAATGATTAATTCTTAACTACGCTGGCCTGTGATAACTTGAAATGCCAAACTAAAAAGCAGCCAACGTATAATAAGAGAGAAATGTTACGCGCGAATGAGCTTTCCAAGATTTATTTTCGCAAATACGATGAAATAATAATGTAAATGAAGCGTCATGTGTAAGACGCGGCCCGTTATTTCAGAAATATATTTCTCCATTATGTATAATGTCATTAGGTTGCCGTTTCATCATTTTGATGCTTTCAGTGGAAATAACAGACTAGCAATAAGTTATATAATGCCTGTCTACAATGTTTCCTCGATGATAGAGACAAATTTCTAATATTGCACAGAAAACATCAAAACACAAAACTTAACTGTTTTACATTCGCACAATATTCTTCCTCGTTTTATATCGAAATTTCATTCTGGAAACAATTACCAACTTCTATAAAGTAAACCTTTATAAAATATCCAACAGCGAAATTACGATACAATATTGACCATTTTTTAAAATACACTAAATAGATGGGAATTATCAGAAATTGGAAACAATAACATTACTCTTTTACAGAGTTCTCTGTTAAAAATCAATGAACTTTTCCATAGAATCCAACTACAACATCTGACTTGAAGGGACAATAAATAGATGGGTTTGAAAGGAATTACAAAAATCTAAAGAAACAACGTTACTCGTTTACAACGTTTTCTCGAACAACGCAATTAACTTTTATAATACACCTGATAAAAATTTAAAAGGACGATAATAAGACAGGACAAGAAAGAAATTTACAAAGTCTGAAAGGATAATGTCGCTCGTTTACAGAATTCTCTGCAATAGATCGTTCGCCACTTATTATTATACCGCGAAAACTCGGCGATTCGTCCCGTCAATTCCACGGAAACAATGTTCAAACGGTTGAAAAATAATAATATGGCGTCGATTCTGCCATCTTACGACACCACAGGAAACTCCTAGAATTCCCGATGCGAAGTGTCTTTCATCGGCTATCAACGGTGGTCGTTAGCAGGGCAGCGATGAGGCGGTCATAATTGCGGTAAACGAGCATTTTACCGAAGAGACCGTTTTGTAGCGTCATTACTTAACAGTCAACTCCGAGGCTCAGCGGCGGTCATTTAGCATCGCGTCGTCCGTACAGCGCGGCGTCTCTTCACTGCCAGCAATTTAACATCATTTGCCAGATTTGTCCGTGTCTTGCTTCGTTATTTCGACGTTGTTACTTTTTTCTCTCTCCTCGCCTTTCCTCCTTTATTTCCCTTTTTTTTCTTTTTTTTTTTTTTTTTTATTCTTACATCCTTCTCTCCCTCGTCTTCGCCTTCTTTTTTTCATCCTCTGGCTTTCTTACGGCAAGGCATCGTGGCGAGCTACCACCTGCCCGACGTCGCCGCCTCCTTGCACATCCGCGTCATTAACATCCCCGGGTACCATTAATCTCGTGAACGAGCGGTGGCGCGAGCGAGCTTCGACTATATCTGCCCCCAGTCTCTCTCTCTCTCTCTCCCTCACGCTATGCAGCACTGCACTTTCCGTGGTAACGCGTTATTAATTATCGTTAATCGCGATAAACTTAATCGAGTCTAGTCGAATACACTCCAGAGAGACAGAGGAGCGGACGGTTGTATATACGTAGGATTTTGCGCGAGGGAGCGAATTGGAGTGTGAGCGGGAGAGAGAAATTATACGAGAGCGTATGAAGAAGACGGAAATAGATAGAAGATGAAGGGCAAAGAGACGATGAACATAGATGAGAGAGAGAGAGAGAAAGAGGGAAGGGTAGTAGAACGCGTGCAACACGCTCGAGAGCCAGGTACAGGTTCTTAATTTTACGGGCCATTAGCCCCGTAATTACACGGGCGAATTAATTGCGTCGTAAGTAAGTTATTCCACCCGAGGGAGAAGGGGGATGAAGCGAGCCACCGATGGAAAGGAACACAGCGGGGACAGGGGGAGGACATGCTGAGGAAACGGCGGTGGTAGGAAGAGAGCAACAGAGGCGAAGAGGGCAGGAGGCAGAGGTTGTTAAGATCAACTGCAGCAGCAGGAACCAGCAGCGACGATCAGCAGCGGTGATGGTGATGGTGGTGGTGGTGGTGGTGGTGGCGGCAGCAGCAGCAGCCCTTAGTAGTAGTGCACTCTCTGGACCAACTTCCGCGACTCATTATGGCTTGCACAACAAATTAACGTGACGGGCCTCGACCCCTGTACACCAGCGTCCTTAACGTGGCGCTTGTTAATGAACTCGACAAAGAGAACGAGAAAAAGCACGCGATCTCCCTCGATTCGCCAACGCGCCCTTCTTCTCTTCTCTTAGTTTCTTCCTTCTTCTTCTACTTCTCGTCTCACCGTTGTTGCTCCGCCTTGGCACCGACACCCCACCGAGATGTACTCTGTACACGTCGTTTAAGCGAGTTAACAAGCGGTCTTTTGTTAGAGACCTGGCCTTTTTTTTTTACTGCCGCGTCGGTACTATTGCTCGAACAGCTTTCTTTCTTTCTCTTTTGCTCTCGGAGAGTGATCTTGTTAAGGGGGGATAAATGATCGGGCCAAGGCGTGCCCGAGGTGTAATTCAATCCGACAAATTTTTATTGACCGGATAGAAATCGATCGGCTCCCCTTAGAGAACTCGAACGAGGATAGGTCGAAGCGCGTTGCTTGCTGATTAATCGCAGAATTAAACGCGTTTCGAGATATTCAGAAACGACTTTGATGTCTTAGGGAAATGGAATCGCGGAAACAGGATAAGCTGTTTGGAGGAAGGACGTTTAAAAATTTTGGAAATTTTCATCATCGTTGTACTATTCTGTAACAATTGATGAGTATTAACAAGCATAGATATGAAAGACAATTGCCTGTATTATTATATACCGGTTGAAACAATTAGGAGATCATTTTCATCTGCATAGTCATTGCTTGAGTTCGTATATCCTTAGTTGCCTCAAATGTCAAAAGCTTGGAATCACCCTACATGCTCCGTAGAAGCGAAGAACCGGAAAACAGCAACGTCAGCTCGGAATTCTGTCATCTCCGAAAATTCTATGGTCAAAAATCTGTTACATCGATCTGATATCAATTTCGAATCGATGACAAAAGTAGCCGAACACTCGGTACGATCCGACTGAGAACTGATCGCAAACTTTTCATCGATAATGCGCTTGTAACAGAAACAATCTGAGAAAACGTTCGACCAAACGTAAAGGACGAGATTCCAACGACAATGATTCATCCCTGATATTTCGCCCTGTTGTAAATAAGACAAAACACGCGACAAAATGGAAAATCCCAGCCTATTAAAATACGTAACAGAGATACAACGAAAGGCCAGCACGGTTGGCAATATTTACGAGGACGTTCATAGAAGTTGGTATTCGTTAGCGGGAAACAATGCGTTTAGTGCATGTTACAAGCAATAATAACGTCCCGGGGGCAACAAAATCTACATTCCACGGTAACAGAAATTATGAGACAGAACGTGTCTTAGAAAGCCTCGCGAGGAACAACGTGGCTCGTGTCGATAAATCTCCATGGAGTTTCTCTCTCTCTCTCTCTCTTCACGGCGACTTCCTCCGGCGGCAGCCGTGTTGGCTCGTACGCTTGATTAATCGTGTTTAAACTAGTCGCCTCCGCGCCAATTAAGTCTGTACAACGCCCTGTGCAAGAACAGCAAGAAAGGGACCGAGGGAGAGACACTCCCTCGTATCCGAGTGTTCGAGGAAAAACAGAACCTAAGGCGAAATGCCACGTCAGGGTAGCAAGGGACAACAATAAATTAGTATATCAAACCGATATACGGGCCTTGAACAAGGCGCCATATTATGTCCTTATAGTTCTCTATCTGTAACTATGCGCGTTATGTAGGACAGAGAAGTATGAGACGCAATCACGACGATTAAATTGTAAGAATGTTATTTTCCTTGCTGTTTGCTTCTGTTATCTTTTGCGTTTAATTTATCATTTTATTATTAGGTTATGACAAATACAAGGATAGCAATAGTGTTTTTACGTTTTAGACATTATCGCCGTTTCCTTTTAATAGGGTTATCAATGAAGTAGTAATTGCTTTTGTTCGTAAGAAATCTCATTCACTTATGTTCATTTATAATAATATCGCACACTTGCTGCAGAAGAGATACAATTTCAAGTATACGTTCTAGATACGTAAGAACTGCTACGGATAGAAACAATGCTTCGTTCTATTACGTTTCAACGTCGTAAATGAATTTACAATAACAGAGCAACGAATTATCTTCCTCTTATTAATCGTGATATTATTGATACGAAGTACCTATATCGTATAGAAAATTTCTATCACTCAAAATTTGTATATCTTTTCACTGGCCAAATAACAAACCGAAGCGTATCTGTGTTACGACATGTGAAAAATGAAAGATCAAAGAAGAAACTCGCTCGAATACGTGATACCCACAGACAGTAATCAGAATCCATGAAACCGTTTCTCTACGCGTGACATTCGATTTCTAGAAATTTCAACCGCTCTATCCCACGCAAGAAACGAAACACGTGAAATTAACACTCGAAAAATGTCAAACGTCCTATTTTACAACGCCCTGAATAAACGATAGTCGCGATATCAGCGTCGATTAATTGTGTCACCGGGACCACAATAAACTCCAACCACACGTCACTCGGTGGACCCTTTCCCTCTTGCTGGCACTCGTGCACGCACGCAGTCCAATTTCGCGAGGGTTAACTGCGAGGCATTTACCATGAAAACGCCTGGCAATAAATCCCATCTTGCGTGCGGCGAGCGAGTGCGGCTCGGATTTCCTCGCGGGACACGCGGATCGGTATAATTAGACTGGTTTACGGCGGTCGATCGTTGGAAAGCATTCGGGTACAAGCCAACGAGGCCAACTACATTATCCTTCGGCATTGCTCGCGCGCCTCCATCCAGCTTGTATTACTTTGTCATTAGGTGTCCCAAGACGGGTCGTTCGTAGTAACGGGTGTTCGAATCTCAACTCGCAAGTACATAATTCGAAGCTTTTCGAGACTATGAAGATGCAAATCGTTTCGAACACGATCCGAAACTTTGCAACCTCGAAAGCCTCGACGAGTTTTCAATCTTTCAGATTCGCAGTTTTCTAAATTTTGAATGTTTCGAGATCTTGAATTCTATTTCTCCTTTAATTTCTCATCTCATTAACTGCTGGTACCTTATGGCGTATCGATTGAATACCTTGATATTGAAAATGAATGTATAATATCGGATAGTCTAAATAATGTCAAGATCTTATGATGAGCAAAATTTCACACTTGAGACACTTGAAAGTATCTCTCGAGACACGTAGGATTTCCAGGATTCAGTGAGAGCTTTCAAGAATTCTAACTTCTAAATCACCTGGAATATAATTCAAAGGTTAAAATATATAGAAAGGGAGAGGGTTAATTCTCAACATAAAAACAATGAAGACAGTTACAAACGATTTCATTTCGCGCTGGAAATGTACCGATGTCGATGAAAAATGAGAAACCAGAAATCTAAGTGAGATACAGAGAAAAAGCTTTATCAACTGACTCATTGATACCAATATATTTCTAACGTAAAATAGAATTGTTTATAACTGGAACGGTAAGCTTGAAACAGCGCTTTTCATCTTTTTGATATTTAGAATCGGCCCTATAAATATCCCCCATATATTTTATAACGCGCTGCATAGAAATTCCAAGTGTCAGATCCCATTGCTATATCGAACATGTATTTCAAAAGCGTGGCAACTCAAACAAATTTTTCAGAAAACGCAAAAAACCATTTGAAAGCTTACAAAAAATTTATATATATACCAAACGCATAACATTATTTGGTCAAATATTATTTTCGCAGTTTTTCGTTTTTAACCCTTGAAAATACCCGTTTGACAGTTTTCATGTTTTTTTTTTGCACAGCATAACTGAATTATTTTCGGTTGTAAAAGCTTTGAAACACACAGGGGGCAGTTCACAAGCCAAGATGAATAACTCCAGATTTTCAAACTTTTCCAATTTTAATGCCAAAGCACTTTGATGCTAATCCCGTGTAATTCCCTCCATCCTCTGTGCCTTTATATTTTGCTGAAGTAAAGCTATTTGTCAAATAAGAAGCTCGCATGCGATACGCTCGTACACTGGATTTTCCCAACCACTGGTCTTCCAATCAGTGAGAACCTCTGGCCCTCTTAGAATCATTAGCTATGCACAGTAGGTGCGCAAGATAAATATACAGATACACGGGCCAGCACACGTGGTTCGTTTGTGTGTAAGTGTCCCTTGCGAGGCTCTGTGTGTACCTGTACACTGTATACCTGAACAGAGGGGAAATGTGCGCGGCGTAACAGGCCAATGTAAAGTCGGTGCGGCGAGGATGCAATTAATGCTAAGAAGCCGAGGTGGTTTAGCGGTCGAGCAAGCATGATTATCCTGGATACGGAGAACGGGGTAGAGATAGAGGTAGAAAGGACCAAGCGAGAAGGGATCAGAAGGAAACTTTAGGGGACAGAGGGAGAAAGGAGAGCACGGACTTAACCGGAATTAGTGTTACAGAATGGTAATTCCTTACCATCACGTAATGTCGCTGAATCTCGATCTTCTCCGTGGCCAATTTCTCGCACTCGAGCTTCAAGCTGTGAACAGAGAGAAAGGGGAATTGGTACAGATTAAATGATTTTAATCCCATCTTATGTTTCTCTTAACTTTTGTATATTGTGTGTAATATATTAAGTGGCGGTCAAGCGACGGTGTAACCTTAATTTTATTGCTTTTCTTAGATTTATGTGACTCGAGATGAATATTTCATTTTGATTGATATTATCCAAAAATAAATGGCTTTTAAATATTCGATTTTAGTATTACAATGAAACATTCTGAGGAGAGAGAAAAAGATACGTCCAGTTGCGTAAAGAACAGCAGATTTAATGCTGAATTTTATGTTTCGGAATTTAGGCATCGCAGAGAAAAATCAATTTGGATATGAATGGTGAAAATATGAATCACGTTATTCGTACGATAAATACGCAAGTAAGACACTGTTTTTAGCCAGATACAGTTCTAAATAGTATATTTATTTTCGTTTTATTGATTGTATATATGTAATGTAACATTTTAGCCAGATCTAAAGAACTTTAACTTAAATATCGAGTTTAAAGGCAAGGCAAGTAAAAGAAAACAGTACAACAAATAAACACAGGTTTACTACAGTCGTACAACGTTTGTTACAAATTTGTAAGATAGAATATAAATTGAAAAATCTGTTTGGCCAGAAGCTTCTACACACCACTGCGTATGTTAGCCAAAAATTGTTGGCAATGGTATAATATAAATATGTCTTTTTAAAAACAACTTATTTTAGATCGCAGATCAATAAATTTTCTCTACTTTGAAAATTGAACTAACTACATGATATACTTACACAGCGAATCTCTATATTGAAATTTTGGAATTTATCTCTTTACACGGTATAAGAAAATCGCACTTTACGAAAACTTTTGGCAACCAACATGCAAACATCCGCTATACGATATTTTAAATGGTCTAAAATATCGTTGCCCGTGTTATTCACTAAGTAGCATAATTTTACAGATAACACGTGGCTATGTGTGTCACACATGCCTACATTACGCACTGTGTAATCCGAGTAACGTCCCACGATCTTTCTACTTTATGCTCACCGCGTTAGCATAATGTTAATATTAATTGTCGTCGATTATGCATACGTAATTGCGTGCACACGCGATGGCCATTTATGCTATATTCCCTAACCTGTTTCCCCCATCAAACACACCCTTTCTATTAAACTACCGTGTCTCGTAAGTGGTAGAAGAAGGAAGGATAATAAATGATTGTACATGCAAAAAAAGAATAAAAAATGTAGAGTAAGATAATGCGATACAAGGCCTCGTTCTCAAGAAAATTGAGTTTGAAAGTTCTTTGAGTGCACGTGCATCTAATTACTGGCGTATAAAGCTCCCAATAGACGTATCTTCATTAATCATACATCAAAACGATTGCACTTGCAACATTGACGAGTGAAAATGTCAGTAGATGTTTTCGTTTATTAAAAACTCTACCCGATGAATACCTAAATCGGAACTTAAACGTAGAACTCACCACCGAGGAATTTTCAGTTTCAATCTTTTTGAGAACGAAACAACTTTCGATTTAAATTAATTTTAATTGATTCATTATAATTTAGTTTAATTCAATTAATTTCAATTAAATTTCATTTAAATTAGACAAATTTTTAATACACATTCCACGAGGCTTCCTATTAAAAGATTTCATCCGTTTGCTAGTACAAATTCGCTATTAGTTCAACTTTTTCGAAAACGCAGTTTCCTATGAATTTCATTCGTTCGTTAATACAGATTCACAACTTCAAGTCTTCGTAAAAACGAAGTTTCCTATAAAAAAAGATCTTCGTTCGATAGTTTCCATCCATTTTTTAATACAAAACCACTCTGTCCTTCGTTGCACCACTTACTGCCCATAATAGACAGCACGTACATTCTCGCGTGTGCACGCTGCGAGAAGTTGGAGCGCAACGTTTGAAATATTGTTCCTATCGTTCTTCTGCATTCTCTTATACCTCGCCGTCATCGACTGGGAACAATGCCGTGTACGTTTGCCAACTTCAAAGGGGTAGAAAAAAAGAAAAAAGGCGAAACGACAAGAAAAAGAGACGGAAGAAAAGACAGAAAGAAAGAGAGAGAAATGGAAAAGAGCTTGAAACTTCCGGCTGGGAAGTTGCAGCTTGTACGAACAATGAAAGTTTCGATCGGCGAAACGCTGAAAAATGCAACAGCAGCGAGATCGAGGCTTCCTTAATTTCGTATTCGCGGTGGCTACGGTGCACGGGTGTCATTACGTGTCTGCCAATAGCCACGTTGTCGTAAATCACTTATGGCTTTTGTGTATCGCGTGCAAAGCCAAGGAAGCAGCTGCACGAATTCCCAGGCTCTTTCTCGATCCGCGATGGTGGTGCCCGGTAGCTGCCGGCTACGTATGCAACTTCGAGACAAAAGGAGAACTTGAAGTGAGAGAGAGAGAGAGAGAGAGAGAGAGAGAGAGAGAGAGAGAGAGAGAGAGAGAGAGAGAAAGAGAAAGAGAGTCTGAAAGGGCTGATGAGCAGGTGCCGCTCGACTTCAATCGTTTTACGACTCTTGTCCCCCCCTTTTTTTACTCCTCTTTCCTTCTTTCCCTTCTCTTACTTTCTTCTTCTTTTCTCTTTTTTCCCCCTTTTCGTTACACGATTTAATAAACTTATTCGAGCCGGAAGACCTTTTTTCGGATTAGCTCTGGCCCGTCCGTCTTTTTTAATATTAATTCCCTTGGAACCGAAGAAGAAAAAAGAAAAGAAACTGTAATAAGGTGACTTGCAAAGGGTGCAAAGACCTCGAGTCGAATCTCTCCGGATGATTGTTCTTATGTTCTACTTACGCTGCGTTGTAATTAAGTTTCGCCCTTATCGCGGATAGTTTAACGTCGCTGTTCCAAAGGAATTAATTCGTTCCTTACCTCACCACGACTTTTGGTATTTTAATTTTACTTGTGTTTCACAACGAGATTTCGATTGTTTCTAGGTATTTCAGATACCTTTAGATCTCTCTTTAGATTTTCTATTTAGAACGCTACGCGCGTGTAAAACATAAATCAGCGAAAAGTTGGATCGGTGTATTTGTTGTTTTTGTGTAATGAAACGATGACAAGGTGTTAAGAAGTGTGAGAGGAAATTATGCGTAGATTATTATGGTACAAGATATCTGTCACTTACGCGTGGCATTGGTTCTGCAGGAAGTTGAATTCCTCTTTGATCCTATCGCAGGATTCTCCGACTGTGAATTTAATTTGTTGTCCGGGCTGTGGCGGGCCCTGCAATAAATTCACAAGAGAAACGAATTAATAGTCGAGCAGTTAAATTAACGATCTTGCTGTTTCTTTATCGTCTTCGATTTCTTAAACATGCGTCTGCCAGGATGTTCGTCGAGTATTCTAGAGCAGTAAGAATTAACATTTTACGTCAAAATACGTTCATTTGTTTAGCAAGATAAGTAAAGCTTACGTTTAACATTTTTTTTTTTTTTTTGTTATAAGATAATTTAATTGTCACATAACTTTTCATTTTTCCTAGCGAATAATCTCTCAATGATTTTTCTCAACGTACAGTATTACTTAATAAGCAATAATAAAATATATAATATAAGATGAATAATAATAAAAATTACTTAATAATATTTATACGTAGAATTTGATCTTATTTATAAATTTCTAGAAATTTGCAAAACGATTATAAATTATATATCTAAATGGTTCGCAAAATTGCGTAACAAAGTTGAAGCTAATTTCAGCGAAATAACATATTGCTTCGAATGCTGTTACATAAATTAAACAGCAAAAATCATCTATCGGATTTCACAGTAATAATCTACAGCTTAGTTCGCGAAAGTAACAGAGTATAACGGTTGGAATATCTAACTATACAACGTGTGTGGTATCACATTATAACGCAACAGCACGTAAAACACGAGCAAACTTTACAGTCTAAACTTTGCTGTATTAATCGTTGCGCATGTTATGCGAAAACTAGCCGACGGAATATTGCATATTATTATCTTCTTAGTTGCTACGTAGTTTTTATACCGATGGGAAATAAAACTGCTAACATCCGTTTTCGCTATTCCATACACGTTTTATTATCGTTGGTAATGGCCAGTCATTTCACTTACTTGTTGCAAAATAAAATATGATGAAGAAGAACGGAATTTTCTTACGTTTAAGAATGTTTGTTATGGTTAACATAAATGATATTCGTGTAATTACACTGGTATTATTTTACGAACAGGATTTAAGAAATAAAATCTTAAGTAGGAAGTTTTGTAGAATATTATGTTTCATGTTTTATATATTTTCTAACAAATATATATATAAATATATATTTTTATATGTTCATATGTAAACGTATTTAACCGAAATTACACCACGTTATTCTGTTTGAATTATTCACGTTATTAAAGCTTTGAAGATTTCAAGACAAGTTAAAATCCATTGACTCGATGTTAAGATCACTTTCAAAGAATGACGCTTCTGTCTTCAAAACCACACGAGACAAATCCTCGTTAAATCCCATTAACATTCATCAAGACTTTTCGAAGAATTATCCAACTTTCTCCGTATCTTATCTCAAACAAAGAATTCGCTTCGTTTCAAACTGATAAAGGAAAGAGAAGAATGAAAGAAACTAAAGAGAAAGACAAAAACAAAAGACTACACGAGAAAAATATATGTCTTTTCATATCGATCGTCTTTTATGTAGAACCCAGCGGATAAAAAAAAATGTTTTCACGTGAAACTGTTGAAAGGAGAATAAAAGATACAAATCTTAATTAATTAATACTAATTCAAATCAATTAATATCGGTGCACGTAACCGATGCTGTTGATATTTCTCGAGCGTATAACAAAACACATACTCGAGCCCATAATCAAACGAATTAATTGATACAAAATTGACGCAAAAATAGACGCCAATATATCGAATTTAAAAACTGTTCTCCCATGAAAGATCGTAAATGTGACTTATCGTGTCTGTCACCTGCGTTCTTCAATTTGAAAAAGGAATAGCAAAGGCGACGGAAGCGCAGCGAAGCGCGCGATGTGAATACGCGTCAATGCCGCCGGTGAATAATTAATTTCACACAGCTGTTCATCGCGAAGGAGCGAGAATGGATGCAGGAAATAATGCGTTAGCCGATTCGCGAGCCAGCGAAGAAAAGGGGGAATCAGACAGGCGTAGCGAAGAGACGAGACGAGACGAGACGAGACGAGACCAGACCAGACGATGGTAGGCGTACGGACCATGTGGCATACGGTAAACAGTGAAAGACACCTAAACGCCATTGGCAATCGTGCACGCGTGGGTGAGCCCACGATGTAACGTAACGCAACGTGATAACAAGATTTGCTTGACAGGTGAATCTCGTCCGGCCTCCGGAGACTCCGCGATCCCAAACAATTCTCCTCGCTCGAGGAAATTCTGTTATTTCGAAAGACCAATGATTCGCATTGCCTTCGGCTTCGCTATGTATACTGTGTCCCATTGACAAGGAAGGGAAAGGTGGCTCAGATTTTCACACGTTAACTATTTTTATTTCAATCGAGAGCAGAGATTATGTTTATGACAGAAAGAATTGAAATTAACGTATTTGAAATCAATGTATCTCTGTCAAGCGACTAAACGATACGAATGTACTTTTTAAAACTGGTTTTAGACTTTCCTGCGTTATGTTTGAAAGAATTGAAATCCACCTGTTTCATATTGATTTTGATTCGTATATTTGTATTTGATTGATATCGATTTATAAACGTACGTTTCGAGACTGATCTAAGATTTTATTGCACTGTATCTCTTTTACAGAAATACCGAAAGGAACGTGCTTCTGTCGTTCGTGATTTGTAAAATAATTTTTCCATAGTCTGATGGAAGAACTCGATTCTGTACGCGTTAAAGATAGCAATGATAAAATTGGAAATCCGTACGTTCGATAATTTGATAAAATATACAACATCACAGTATTTAGTAGCGATATTTCTTAAAAGAACGCGCATGTATATGTCGGAGATGAAAGAACATCGGGGCCTTTCCTTTAGAATTTTTGGGAAAATCCCCAATACTTTAATCTACACTTTTTATAGCTGTACTTAAATAATAAAACTTAGAAGTAGTTGTTTATGATTTAATCCGAGTATGTTTGCCCGAGATTTATGACAGCAGGCTTGGACTCGAAGTGATATCTGGTCGCTAAACGTAGCCACAGTCATGGGATGGACTTTTTTACCTAACAGAGGTTAAGTAAGTAGTTGTATTGCTCTCCTTCAAAATATAGTTGACCCGAGGGGTATAAAGAGGCACAGAGAAAGATACATGAGTGAGTTCCACTTGTACTGTGCATAAGTAAGTTGAGTTACACTTGGACTGCGGATAAGTAAGTTGAGTTACACTTGGACTGTGGACAAGTAAGTTCAGTTCCACTTGGATTGTGGACAAGTAAGTTGAGTTACACTTGGACTGTGGACAAGTATGTTCAGTTCCACTTGGACTTTTGAGAAGTAAGCGTATCTGCTATCGTTGACCGTTGACCGTGTATTCGTTATTAAACCTGAGATTATTGTCATTAGCATCTCGAGTATCTAATCGCCACAGCTAATTGTCAAATTCTGTAATAATCATATTTGTATCGTTAACTATCATATATATTGTATAACAACAATGGCTAATTCAAATGAATATAAAATCAAGAAAATGATGTATCGCTGTCGAAATTCCAGACAGAGGAAGATTCTCGTGGTTGTATACAGTGCTAAGCAACGAAATTACACGACCATTTAATTTAATCTATCTTCTAAACAACTACCTATGGAAAACGAGTTTCACCGCAAATTTCTCGAAGAAACTTTCAAAAAATTGATGTACTATGCATACACGGACCATCGCTAGGAAACTTAAAACCTATGATTTGCAGTCTCCATCGATGCATGAAACTCGCTCGCCCCGAACCATCTATTCAACCTCGATCGATCGAACGACTCTACATATTCTTCGCGCATAACACACATTTCTCCTTTCATATTATCTCAAACGTTCCTCCGTATCCCCAATAACGTTCGAAATCACGTTCGAGTTACCGCAGAGCCGACATTCGTGTCAACAATATCGCCGAAAATCTAGTTCGAAACTTTCATCATATTTTTCGCGCTCAGGATCGCTTCCAGAAGCGTTTCAGCGGATATTTCTCGATGGAAATTCAGAATTGATCCGAGTGTACATATAACGTGAATATCGTAATTTAACAAAAATATGTTTCAGATTTTTCTATTGGAATTCCCCTACTGGAAGATCGAAGTTCTTTAAACTATAACTTATCATATACTTCGTATGCTTGTCATATATGTAACATGTACTCGTACGTAGTTCAAGAATAAAAAAAAAGAAAAATAATATGTACACAGTACCGTCTAAAAAATTCACGATAATTTCAATTCTTCCCAAAAAGAAGAAAAGTATAGTTTCAGATATTTATTTCGCTTCAATAGCTTTATCACTCAATACCAAAGAACTTCTGCTTCAAGCACCGAAACAGGTCGAAAAACCATTCGCCTTTGTTAATTTGTAACTTCGTAATTATACAAGTTTCTGTTTGGCACGCTAAACTCGAATTAGTGCAGCTTAAAAAAGAAAAACAGAAAAAGAAACACCAATATGCATCATACTTGTGTTACAAACTAGGTCATTCCTTAAGAAAAACTTCCATGAAACTCAAAGTTTAATAGCGCAGACTTATGCGCATCATATTTCCAAGCGTGAAAGGATCGAGATCGTATTACACAAGGTATAGCAATTTTTTACTGCTTGTATATTTGTGGTCCACTAAACCAAAAACAACCTGCATTTCTTCCACTAGCAAACTTTCCAGTAACTCGTCTCCTCTCTACGATAATTGAAAAATAGCAAAAACCAAGAAACCCGATTTGAAACGAGCAAAATCTCAATTTCAGGGATCACCAGCGAAATTCGATGACAAAATATTTACGGTTGGTGTCGGGACACCCCGTATAGCGAAGAGCGGGTCTTATTCGTTACATTGGTCGGCATGCGCACACGATTACACGGTCGGTACGGTCGAGGCTGGGTATAGTCAACACGATCTCGACTGACTGCAGCGGCTCGTAGAGAGAGAGCAAGTGTTAATTACATGTTTGCGGTGTCCACGAGGATTACACGCTACAACCGAAACTATGAACTTGCGAGTCTCTCGCGCACACGTGTACTGTGTGCGTGCAAATGCACGTGGGTGCCCATCGACGTTGCACGTGTGTCCTAAAGTGAGAGAGAGAGAGAGAGAGGGTGTTCGGTTAACTACATTCGCCAGTTGCCCTGCCCACGCAAGCGTTGTCCTTCGACCGACCTGTAGATCGTGTTGGATACGCTCCCCTACAAGCAGAGTCACGTTAACCGACGACTATCTCTCTGTTGAACTGGTGGAAATCGATCGACAAAGGCAAAACCGTGTCGGGAAGACGGTTCTAGAGTAGTTGTACGAGCCCCGGAATACGAAGTGATTCGCACACGCAACTACACTTTTTGTAAATTTCTAAAGTCCAGGTAGTAGAATTACCGATGGATTGTCAGGAAATGGTCGATTTATTTCCACTGGTTTACATATTACGAAATGACGTAGACGAAGAGCGAGGTCTGAGGCATAAATTTCAAAAAATAGCAGCGTTTGTAAGATCATTTTCCTGTAATTTTCAATTCGTGAAATCGATTAACGTGACTTGCGGGATTCATACCGGGAGTTTCGATGAATTATTGGCATAACTACGATCTTTTTTCAAAAATCAGATACAAAGGAAAGAAAGGATGTATCAGATAATCTCATTAAACGATCAGGAACAGAATAAGAAACATAAAATATGGAATGTAGAACATAGATCAAATTATACTGAGCATAAATAAAATAAATAAAACTACCCGAGAGAAAGATTATTAGATTACTCCGATACGCTAATAATCGTCGCAATTCCATTTAAAAATATGCTTTCGAGACTAACCGAATGAAAGAAACACATCCAAAGGCTGATAGTTTACAAAGGTAACAATTTGTTACGGAAAGTTCTTCGCAAATACATCGAGCTTTCGTTCTCCATCGCTTTACGTGCGTAAGAAATTCGAATCGGATTTACCGGTGAGCGTTTATCGCTCCCTTTCGAAAAGCTAACACGAAAGGAACGCTCTTTAATCGCATCAATTATTCCACGTAGGTTCCTACCGCTCATCAATCTCTTTACGAAACGTTCGTCGTGGAATCGAGCCGATCGTTCGAGCGTTCGCTTGATACATAATTTGCGAAACTTCCCTTTGATTACTCTGCTCCGATGGAAAGAAAACAAGAAGGTTGCTGATTAATCAGCGTCTGCATCTACGCTAAGGTGCCTCGCGCAAGTTCTTCCAGCCAACTACGTATTCTCGAGATGTTCCGTGAAGCGTCGAGGAGCATCATCGAGGAAACAAGAAGAAGGAAGAAGGCTAGCCTCCGGAGTTATCTCGGGTTAAGCTAGAAGTGCATCGGGTACCTCCTGACCTCGATCACAATCGAACCGTTGTAATCGAATGAACCGAGGAGCCAGGCTCCCTTTCCTCGTTGTTCGGTTCAGTTGTCGGCCGACTGAATCGATCGTGGAATCCATCGAGTCTCTTTGTGCGAACATTCTTGCGGTTCGCTCCGCGCTTTTCCGTCCCCGGCTCTTTTATTCTGCTGCAATGGAACTCAATCGTCTACTTTCGAGCAAGGTAAAACGTTAAATGAGGAAAGCGAAATCACGGCCTCTGATGGACCAGTGACTTGCACGTGATAAACAAGAAATACATATTTTCAATTTCTAATTGGAAGTGTATACAGTGGTTACGAGAAGTGTACTCTATTGTTCTCGTTATAGCATTTACATGCTAATCGATCGGGTGCAAGTATATAAAATTGTATTTATTATATGATACGTTATATCATTATGCCATATACCGCATATTAATTTTAATTTTATTATATTTTCGTATCATCGATAAATTTCGTATCACTTTGTGGTACTTTCGTGCATCTACGAAAATCTCATACTACGAACATATGTAACATAGAATCTGATAAAAAAAAGTATTTCAGTGAAAAATAAGGATACGTGCTACTGTATCAGTAACTGTGTTACGTTTGATAAAATTTCAAATGTAAAATTCGTAGTAGGATATTTTTGACTGCCTTTCTAAGATTCTCTCGTGCTACACGGTGAAAGGGTTTAAATCTACTATATAAATACGTTGCAACGCGACTCGCTCTTGAAAGCAATACAAATACAAGTAAACAAATACAAACTGCCGAAGTTGGTCGAAGAAACGTCTACGAAAATTAACATTCTACGCTGTACGATTTCAAAAAGGCTTCAAAGGACCTTGCATATTGTATTCGTGTCGTTACAGTCGTAATTTCAGTCGCGATGCTGTAATTATAATTTTATAGAAACCTTTTGTTTGTCTTTGTCAAATATCTTACGTCTTCAGTAGCACACGTAGGCTGCACGCGCTCTACGCAGCTTGTTGCAGCAGTTTAAACGGTTCTTAACGCAAGCGGCACTTTGCGGCTTTTAGAGCGTTTCGGCTAATGCGCTAAAATGCACTTCGTTACGCTGTGCACCGCAATGCAAACCGGCCAGCACATCGTGCATTCACTCCACACCCGCTGTGGTGGAAATAACGTATAGTTACCGACGCTAGAGATTTTCACTATTCGAAAGCAAATTTATCATCGAAACGAGAATTCGCGAGGCAGTCGTTGCGATAATCTTACAATACGTGAAAATGTCTCAGACAAAACCGTTAAGATCGAATACGACTCGCGGAAGGAATTATAGAAACCCATAATACCGGAATTATGAGAAGGCTATAAATCAAAAGTAATAAACGCACAGAGATCTTTCTATGTTCAAGTTTACCGATAATTTTCTGAAATTAAAGATTTTATCGTACGTATCGCTTTTCTTCCGAGTCTCCTGATTAGAGCAACAGATTCCATCAATCATTTGGTTAATAATCGTATCGAGCAGAAGCGATTTGATTGAAAAGAAGAGAAGACAAATCTTTAAAATCACCCGAGACTGTCCCATCGGACAAAGATACTCCTTCGTTTTCTTGCCGATTCAAGTTTTCTAGTTTATTTTTCGTTGCAAATAAGCAAACACTCGATGGATATCGATCGCTTCAACTTTTATCGATAGGATTCCCTACAGATTTAACACGTTCGTCGTATCAATTTTGGAAACGGCTTATCAAAGAATAAACCTTTTTTACAACACGGCAATCGACTTCAATATTACCAGTTTTTATCGGCATGGAAACACATTTTCAGCTCCGGTTATCTTGTTCGATCGATGAAATTTCATTTACCAGCGACGGACCTTCGTTTCGAATTTTCTTTGTCGCGAGCCTTTTCTTGCGCCACGAAAGCATTTTTCTAACACGACGAAAGCATTTTTCTCGCATGACGAAAGCTTCCCCTGGCGGCTATCGTCGGAAATTTAAAGATACATACCTCTCCGCGCATCCTATCTACGTCTACTCGAATGAAATACACCGCGTAAAATGTGAAACACGCCGAGCAAGGACGCTACGAATCATATTTCTCCCCTGGTACACTCAACTGTCTGCCGCATAAAACTTATCGCGCTAGATAAAACGCGATAAATAGTGTTTGACGCGAATAATAATGATGTCACAGGCTATTTATTTTTCGCAGATTCCGATCTCGCCGAAAGGAACAGTAAATCTTTCTGTGTTTTAACTCCAACAGATTCCAATAGCACGCGAGAAATCGTTTCAACGAATCGTTTTATCGCGTGAAACTGGATCAAATCGAACGACAATCAACAGATACGTGGACGAAATCTGCGCTGCGGCACGTTTTATCACCGATCTCAACCCTGCAATGCTATAACATAGTAACTGCAGTCTGTCGTTATTTTTATTTCCAGGAAATTGTAACCCTTTGTTAGTTGCATCTACTTTCTAACAATTTAATACGACCAAGGCTACGTCGCAGCGAATGGTTGGAACATGTTCGAGGCGGATGGCGTATTAACACTTTACGGATCGATAGCCTATTAATCGGTTTTTTGTCGCCGACAATCTTTCTCATTATCTGAGCATTAATTTGTTATTTAGTACTAAGGTACATTGCTCAGTTGCGTCAGTTGCGTTGCTTCGTAAGCTCCCACAGTTTTATACCAATTTGGAAAACTTATCGTTTGCGATGAACGAAAAGAATGGTATTGGAGAGACTAAACCGAAACAGAACCGGCGCCAGGGAGAATCGCTAGCGGTCGGTAAAGTGTTAATAAAATGATGTTTTTCGATCGTTTAACCTTAACCGCCTTTTATACGCGGTAAGGGTTGGTTCTCCCCATGAACCGAAGTTACGCGTGTCGGTAATGTGAAAGTATATTCCACCCATATTCGTACGGGATAATACAAAAATAAATTGATTTTATAAAAATAAACATACGTTCTATTTAATATATCTCGTTTTTTGAGACTTGTACCATTTTAGAAAATTTCAGTTGTACTCGGAAAGGCTCTGTTATAATAAAAATTCTAAGCTACCAAACATAACGAAATGCATCAGAATTTCCCAATAAATGTAACGAGATGATGTTCAAGTGCTTATGGTTAACAGCGTAGATACCGAGAACTACAATTAGCGAATACTTATCGATAATCTAGGCACTCGATTTTATTTTGGCATTACTAACTTCTACCTGCATTCCAAAAATACATCGTAAATACCGTTAATAAGTAGTTTGATAGGCAGTTGTAGCAACGAACGGATATCACTTTAGACGGGATATCTTTCGCGGTGATATATTTAGCAGATAAAAGTTGGAAGCATACAAGAGGAAGTTCTTCGTCTATTCGTAGAATAGATTGAGTAAACAGTTGGTTTAAAACAAGAAGCTATATATGTAAGTCTTAATGCGCGTTAAAATTATTGATAAGTGAACACGATGTGTGTAAATGTTATTTGCGACATACCAATATTTTCTGCTAACTGGTACCTTTTTTTTACGTATTAAGGTATTAAGTACGGATGTTAAAAAATTGTATCTCCGCCGCAATAGTTAGTGTGTTATTACTCTGTACATAGAATACAATGAATTTACAAAGTTTGACATCAACATACTTCTACAGTTACACGATAAAAAAGATGGTTGTTATATCTCTAGTTCGATAAGAAAGCGAATGCTACAATAACATTAATCTTGACAGTGCACCTACAAAATGTAATTGACAGTTACACTTAATAAAACTATACGTTTCTTTCGAGATGCGGATGCGAAGAAACGATATTTTTCCAGTTACGTTAATCATCTTAACAAATTATGACTTCAACGACGTTACCATAAACAACGATAAGAACAACGAAATTCAAAAAATCTAAATGGGAGGCTCTGATTAAAAAATCGTAAACACATAAATTAACAGTCTCGCATACGATATAACTAAAAATCTGCTGAAAAGGAAAAACACACGCTCGATAACGCATCGTTGAATCCGTCCGTGCTATAACAATTATTTGAATAAATTTTTTGACGAACTTTTCTAGTTCATCGAGAAGAAAAATATATAATTTAATCCTTTTTTGGTTTTTTGTTTCGGTCAAGAATTACGAGGTGGATCTTTCACACCGATTGAAAACTGCAGCCCATGAAATAGGCTTAGAAATTTGTTATAATTTTCTTTTTTCACTTTAAAAAAAATTTTTTTGCATTCGTTAAATATATATAAAACCATACCTCACAATTCAATAACTTCATTTCTTTCTTTCCCTTCTGAAAGAAATCACAAAAAGACGCTACTTTAGAACATTCTAATTCAGGGCACCCCCTTAACCTCGATCGAGCATCGGACATAACTCGTCCGACTCACGCTACTCATCGTTTCACATAAGGCAATCCAATCTAAAATAATACTTTTACACCATACGCCTCATTACGACACGCGTTAATCCTTTCCCCATCGTACTCCGAAATTACCCATCGAGCTGCGAGAAAACCGCAAGATGTTACGCTCGATACAGCGAGCAATCGCGAAAGAATTCAATCTCTTGTCTTGCATCGAGTCGCGAAGAACGAGAGAACAGAGATCAGGACTTTCCTTTCTCGTGGCAGAGTCGCGGTTATTCGTAATCTCGCTGGCGGAATTTCTGGTATTCTCATTTTCATGCTCCTCCTGTTTCTCTCGCCGTAGATCTTACTCGGGTCGGAGTATAGTAAAGTTAGTTATTTCGAGTCACCTAAGCTTCGACATCTTAGAATTCAACCATAAATTCCGTACAGAATAATGAAGCTTGCGTATTACGAGACAGCGGACTTTCTATCTCTGTTACGAATGGTCTTCGATATAATAACGAAAGAATAAAGAAATACGGTGTACTTCAGGTACAATAAGCGAAGATATCAAAAAACCGAAAGATGATTCGAAGAATGCCACCGGTAGGAACGTCTGAGTCAGCGAGAAGCTATTACATTGAAAATAAAATAAACGACAAAATAACTTCCAGAAAATATACGTACCCTGAATTATAATTATATACAATTGAGAATACATTGACATTAGTCGTAAGAAACAATTATTAGTGTTAACAAACTTTCCTTTCGGCGAATAGGAGTTACATCATCGTAGAAAACTATAATCGTCAAGCTATCAAGGTAGATGTAAGTACACGGTACATGCACGTGTAGATCGTTTAAAGATTGTTCATAATCGAAATTGACGAGTTACAAGGCAAGCTACTTAACCGGACTAAAATATCCTGTCTCAAATAAACCTAACATTACCCTCCCCCCCATCATTAAAATCGCTCGAGCTTACTACTAGTAGCAAAGTACACGATAGTGTCGCTCTCTCGACGCGAGGGTCTGTGGTCAGAGGTTACGCCGATGTAGACTAGGTATGTAGTTGCTAAATTCTCGAGATGTTAGAGCCACGAGAAAGAGAGAGAGAGAGAGAGAGAGAGTGAGAGTGAGAGCGAGAGAGAGAATATATTCGGGGAGACAGAGCAGCAAAAGGCGGACGGGGAAAGAGGATCGTTGCGGGTGGGATAGAGAACAGCTGAAATTGCGGAGAAAGAGGGGCAAAGGTGGCCACGGATGAGGGAAGTTGCGGTTCTCGTGGTCGCCGCGGTTGCGGCTTAGGCAAATTGAGATAGTTCGCAAACCACCGACCAGCTGACCTAACCGTCACGCCAGGATGCTGGCGGGCCCGCGGCTCCTGAGAGAATTTTGCTGTTCAAAAGGAAGCGGTGAATGCGAGTAGCTCGTTTTCGATAGTGAGCTGCCTGCGGTCGTTTCGGCAAAAAAGAAATTTACCCGACGAACCGTGTTCGCGTAAAATCGTCCGATTCGCAGAAATGTTTCTCCGAAACGAAACGACCGGCTGCGCTCGGCTCGCGTTACGTTGGGTCGATAGAAAAAACGCCTGGAAAGGCGTTGAGAGAATCGGTTCTCGCGCTACCGTTGCTAATACACGTTTCTTTGTGCCGGTGAATGGCGCAGAAGTATTGTGAGCGCGGCAATTGTTTTCGAATTCGTGGATTGTTTGTGATACAGGGAGCAACGAGAGCGCCGCGTAGAATGTAATTTGATTACTTTGTAAGTGATACTGGTGGAAAAATAGAAGGCGGGATAAGCAATCGCGTTTAATTTGAAATTGTATTGAAATGGATTGTGTAAGGTACGATAAATGGTAAGTCGAGATAGTGAATTCGTAATATTGTTAGGAATTTCAAAGTGTAAATTTGATAAAGATCGTAATAAGCGATACAGAATAGACTTTTTACTAGTAACTTAGAAGGACAAACGAATATTTTTCTTAAAATTAAAATCCTCATTTTATCTAACTTTAAAGTAGGATATAAAAAAGGTTTCATTTTTATTTGGATCATAATGAAATACATTTTTAAAAGATCAGTCGATAGTCCATAAATAGATAGAAATCACAAGTCCTAGCTTTAGATTCAATATAAAATTAACGTTATCGATAAACCGTGATCAACATTATCAGCACGTATTAAATTTACCGAGTCATCGAAAATATCACAGCAATATCGAAGCTTCGAAAATCATACCCGGAAAACATTTTATCGGGAAATCGATATTGCGATGAAACTTGTTCTACAAACACCGTAAATCGATCTTGATCGCCTATCGCTTATCTCGAGTACGTCCTTTGCATGGCCGTGTCGATAAGAAAAGTACGTTTTTTGGCTTTATACTTTGGAAAAATGGTCAATACAAATCGCGAGTACTTCGTTTAACGTTGTACAATCGTTTAATAATTTATGAATATTATAGAATTAATACACATAACGTAATAAACATAATTACGCTCCCTTAAACCTCGATCAAACGAGTGCATACGATCAACTTCAACAAACTCCAATTGCTGCAAACCTCTCGCTTAAAATCAATCATAACATATTCTTCGAACCTTTTCCAACCAGCAGTATCAAATAAAAGAATAAAAAGAAAAAACTAAAGGAAGAAAAAAAAAAAAGGAAAACTAACGCTCGATGTAACTTCCATCCTCGCAAAATCAAGATTGGCACGAAAACGTGACAAACCGGTCGCACCAGCCCATATGGCAGGGGGTTCGATCGATTCATAATGAAACGCGCGCTTCCCATTTCGGAGCGACGCGACGCGGCGCGACGTACCATCAGCATGGTGCAACATTACACACGTCCGCGATGGAACGAGACAGAGAACGACGATCGTGCGTGAAACGGAGAGAGCCGCAATTACAAACGGGACCTGCCGGTATCAGCAGCGTCGATCAAAACGGCTGAGCACCACTGGCAGTAGGTAAACAGTACTGTATTGTATTTGTGTGCTTAGCCCGGCAAATATTAGCCACCATATCGCTTATGGTGCTTGTTGAGCGAGGGTGATGGTCGATAGTTTCCGTGGTGGGAGCGGTGAAGAGGCTTCGTTCGTGAGCGTTCCGTGAGCGGGTGAGCGCACATGTACACGACGCGGCTCACAGGCTTAGTTGCCTCGTACATAAGCACGCAATACGCATGTCGCCGGGCCTGCTGGCGCGGTGTGTGATTCGTGGCTGAGTGTGTTTGTCCATCCGTCCATATAGGGCTGTTTGTCCTTGCTCTCCTTGTTTGAAGAACGTCGGGATCCCGGTCTGTGCAAACTCCTCATTATTGCGAACAATGTACACAGGGCATCGCGCGTGCGTGCGTGCGTACGTTTCCGCGCTCTCGCGTATTCGCCGCTATACAACCGCGCATGCGCCTGTGGATGTAGTCACCGTGACTGGAGCTGTCCCGTCTATTGGTAGAATATACTATCTACATATCTACCTGTGGTTTACCTGTTTGTGTCTACATGTATATGATGCATACATGTTGTGTATCTATATGTACAAGGCGCATACATGTATATGCGTCTAGATGTATGTACATGTGGCGCATATACATATAGACGCGTATACATGTATCTTTACGTGCATGATGTATACATACATATACATATACATATAGATCGGTACATATCTTTTTCCATTTTTCTATGTGTATGTATAAGCGGCCGCGTACTTGCGGCACGAACCACCGCGTATACGTATGTACATATATCATGGAGGCGCGATCGAATTTTTTTCGCGACCCGGTGGAAATGTTCCTCCACCCCCTGATACTGGTGATTGCACACAGAGGCTCGAGTGTGCTCGTTGGCTTCGATTGCGCTCGTTTAGCCCGGCGAGACCATAAAACCGCGAATCAACGCGCGCCAGAGTACGAGATTGCATTAAGAAAAAGGATTCGATGACGCGTGAAACGCGATCATCGATTCGCGTCCATTTTTTTACGCATGCCATCCTTTTTTCTTCTTTTTCTTTATACGTACGTGCATATAAGAGCAGGGACGTGTACGATCGAGCAAAAAAAAGGAAGAAAGAAACGATGGCATAAATACTATTATAATAATGACGACAACAAATGGCGCGCTCGCTACTAAGCGTTTCTCGTCTCTTAAAAGTTGGAACACGTCCCCGCGCGCGGTGTCGCTGGTCCTCCATTAAATGCCAGGCACGATTTTAATTTGTAATCAGGACTCGACGTTCGAAATAAGTAATCGATACGCGTCGAGGAAATACTCCGACAGGGTTCTCTTTGCCGTGAAATCGACTCGGCTCCTTTCCGGCCTTCCTACTAGAGACCGTCTACGAGTGCCAAAGCATGAAACTCGTACCCAAGGCATTTTAATGGTGACGAGGGTCCAAGTACCATTTCCCGAATTCGGCCATTAACGCGGAAATTGACGGCAGTTTTAGGGCGGGCCGTCCTAAATTGCCCGGAGCCCTTCAATTTCGTAGTCGATTCCGTCCCCTAGCAATAATCCACACCGGCCGGCGCAGGAAATTCGCCGGGGAACGCCGCTATTCATGGCACAACCCTGTTGTTCTCACCTACTCATCGGCTTGCTTAAAACTTCCAGTTTCTTCCTTAATTATACCACGAACGAAATCGGGGCACTGATTCTCGTTCGATGATGAACGACCAACGAGAGTCGGGAAGCGAACACTTCGAAGTTATTTCAACACGCGAAGAGCTGCCAGTTCTTTCTTTTTTATCTTTTGTATTTTTATCGTGAGAACGGCTATTCTTTCTCCTCTTTTTCTTCTTCTTCTTTTTTTTTTTTTTTTTTTTTTTTTTTTGTTTGACAAAGTATAGGTTCTGTACCATAAAGAGATAATGATCGAGCGATCAGGTTATTGATGTGAATTATAATTGCGCTAAAGGGGGCTCTTTGTGACTTGAATTTATGGCGTGTATTTTTTTTAGTAATACGGCTTAATTGGGACATGCAAGTATGGAAGTAATACGACTAGTTTTAATACGTTTGATTAGTATAGTTTCGTTGACGAGGATGAGACACATGTCGAGTATTCCATTGGATTATACAAGTTTAAATAACAAAAATTATACAGGTACTACGAAATTCCAATTTGTTATTTAATGAAAATCTCAGTAATATTGCTACTGGATTATCGTAATTTACACATATTCGCACGTCGTAGTAAAGTACAAAAATTTGTACTGGAAATTAATTTATGGAATCCGAAAGATAGAGGATTTCATTCGAAGTAAAAAGAAAGGGAAATTTAAAGGGTAAGTTACTTTTCTTCTAACATGTGTAACAGTGGTCTAAAATAAACACTGGACATCACGAACAGGCTGGCGTGGGCTACGCCAATGATAAATGGGAGGACGAGTGTGAACAGCGATAATTGTGGAACAATGCATTATGCACTGTTAACCAGAAAATATAAGAAGATTGCATGACAGGGGATGAGAGTGAAAACAAAATCTTTGAAACATAATACATACGAATAACACGAAGTTACAACGTATAACTCTGCTCCTTTTTGCTAAGAGAAAAGAATGTGATATATTCGGCTGAGAATATTTTTATTTCTATGCTAAAAGTTTCCACGGATATGAAAGATATATTTATAGGCAATGTTTGACGTTTTAAAATTTCATATCACGACAGAAAAAAGTAGCAAAATACTATGTCGCATGAAAAGAGATAGGAAAATATTACTTTGTCGGGCAAGCTACGTACTTTCGCAACATACGTGTTTTTGTCATTTACGATATCGCGTATAATTTAATAATTCACATTTCTCTGGAATTGTGACAAGCGCGATTATATCCGCAATAGTTATGTTCGAGGTGTATTAGCAAATAAGTTGATAGAATGAAGAAGTTATCACATGAAATTATTTCTTCGAATCAATTTGCAATGATTCGCTCCTCTGTCAGGAAAATTTTATAAAACGGTACTCATCGTGTGATTTTAACCTGCTTTGCTACGATGATCTTCTTCGAAACTCCAATTAAACGAATGCATTTATTTAAAAAGACCACTTCTCCAAGCTGTATCGTTATACGAATTAAGTTCAGTTGACTGTTTCTGACGAGTATACTCGTCATGAAGAAATGGCAATATTTGGTGTTATGACGAACCCTGTCAATAATAAAATTAGAAAATAAAACAGTCATTTCATTACAACTTAATTCTATATTATAACAGTCACGCATACTCTGTGTTTGACGAGTATACTCGACGTCGCTTACCTTTTGCCACGCATTTTACGTACACACTCTTCAAAGTTTTCAAAGAGGTCGCAACAGCTAACTGGTTAAAAACACCGAATGTAGACACTACACTTTAAAACAAGATAAAATAACAAATACATCGATGCACTGAACGTACGCGTATCGTTCGATAATCATCGATATCGTGTTCAAGTAAAAATGTATATAAATACATATACTCTTATTTTATCTTCCTAAGAACGAACACTCAACGTATCTTACGTGAGTTTTCTACCAATTTCTCAATTAGTGAGCGCCTTATATAAACTATCGATTAAACGCTAAAAAATCGATGTTCTAAAAGAGAGTACCCTTCAAGTAATGCGTCGTACGGGCGCGCTTCAACAGTCGCTGTAGATAGGATAATCGAAAATTATCAGGAACGCCCAATTTTAAAGCAAGAGTGCTCGTTAACCGGCAACGTGAAAAGTAAGTCCAGCGGGGATCGTCCATCGAGATTATTCTAGAGATTCCCAGCGTCGACAAATATTTGACACAGTGGCTGGCAAACAATGCGAGATTTCTCTTTTTTTTTTCCCCTCCTCCCTTTTTTCGCTCTCGTAGCCGCCGTTACCTGGCAAAGGAAGAAGTGTCGAGCGCATAATATCGGCAATTTCTAACTAAACGGCTGCTCCATGGAGCGTGGAAGAGGACTCACGGTCTATGAACAATGAGGCGATCTTAAGGACTCTACGAGGAGGGAGCTTTGTTCGACATGTTCCACCAAGGACTCCGCTGACAATGGTCCTCTTGATTCCAACGTTTCGCTGCCCCTTACAAATTAGTCCGTATTATCGCGCCAACAATGCGGTTACTTCACCATTTTCTGGCACAGACCGACCTGGCAGACATGTTCAAAAGTCCCAAAACATCTTTCACCAAACTTGTGCAGAAGAATGTAAAGAAGCTTTTACAGTTTCTAAATGTTCCTCACAGAAGTGATGCGAATAGCAGAATGGTACTTTTATAACACAATCGTTGTAGACTATAAATTTGCTGTAATTTGAAGGGAGCAGTGTTCCATACGACTCATCGCGTAAAATAATATATTTTGACTATATTTTATGTTTTATTTCGGGATTCAATTGTTTTATTATTGTAGGAATACTCTTGTCTAATCAGCCATTCGTGACAAAAACGTGTACAGTTGATCTCATATTTTTGTGAAGAGAATATAATGATAACACTGAAGACTAGTTTTATTAAAAAATTTATACATTTATCGTTCTGTTTGTTTACAATTTATTAAAGTACAATGTAATATAATATAAAACACGATTAATTAAACTGAACTATAAATATATCTGTTCTCAATAAAACTTTATTTTCTTTATAAAACCATCCCACAAGTACACTGCCGTTACCGATAATTAATAAAGGCAATCTTTCTCGTACATTAGAAAAGAATTTGGTTCCTAGATGGAATACAACTGACCTTCCAAAAGCTTCATCTAAATATATATACACATATACACAGATATACTACATACATACACATATACACACGTATACTACATATATACAAATTTCTGTTACTTCGCTGCGCTACGAACTTCTCTTAGATTAAGAAGAAAAAGTTAATAATATTCTTGTTTATCTAATAAAAATATCACTTCCATCGATAATTTACGGTTATCGATGACCCTACGTAACGTGCAACGTGTTATAAATTACTCGTGGCAGAGATGAAACGCGTGGATGTTGCATCATTTTTTCCAACTCGTGAAAACATTTCTTTCATGATTACTTCAATGAACCGGTCAGAGGTCAGCAGATCGTCGAGGGGAATAGATTTAATCATCATCACAATCACGTCGATAAAAAGTCATCATTGGTAACCTCGGCGAACGTGCACCGCAATAAACTAATGACTGACCGAAGATTATGCGCCGTGGCGTAATTTGCCGTCACTCGGTTACGTTATTTTCCGATTCTACGCTACGTTTGTAAAGCTGCGGCCGACAATTGTGTCGAACGGCTCCCTCGATGATACGCTTAATTGATGTAAAAAAATACGCATCTGTCTTGCTTCCGGCAGAAACTTTTAACTTCGATGAAATATCAATTGATCGAACGTTGAACGTTAAATTTTTTGATTTTTATATTTTTCATGTATAATGCTGTATACAGGTATCTGCAGCCCAAACTACAAAGTTACACTTAAAAGAGATGATACGAACGCAGTTTTAAATATATCGATGTATAAAAAAATGGATAAAATTTATTCAAAAGTATATTCCGTTTCACACCACATCGCTGTGTCTTACGAAATTTTTCCACTTCTATTAGATTGTCCAAAAAGTTTCTTTCGTCTCATTATTGAATTAGGTGTGATTCATTTCGTTCTATTCCTATTATTATGTTCGTGCATAATTCAATAAGCTAATATAAAACAGAAAACATTGTGCGTTTATTATTTCCTTATAAAACGAAAGAAACTTTTCGGACAACCAAATAATTTCTAATCTTAATTGTTCGAATGTTATTCTGGTAATTACATAAATCGTATAAATTTCCTACCGTGTGACAAATTTTGTATTAGAAAAAATGGAACAGTGGTAGTAGGATACAATGCTTTTTCGATACTTCAAATAGCGATACACACACGGAAAAAGAATTTTCAAAAACAAATTGAAACTAGCTCGTTCACGGTAGAATATCCCCTTAATCGATTAAATTCCTATTGCGTAACGGAGAGGTGAAAGGTTGTGCCTTTTTGCAGGGATTCCGTGCTACGTGCGGAATTGGTTTGATAATGCAGCTGTTCTGGGTTAGCGCAGACTGTTTGTATATTTTGCAACAATTACAACCAAGGGATTTGTACGCTGCACGATTTCTCGGTGGACCTGTTCATGTGAATGCGTACCGCAACCACCGATTAACAATGAATTTTTGAGTTCCGACCAGCTCGTCGCAATCCACTCGGCGCAAATAAATTTAATTATACTCATTAACGAATTTAATTAGAGAGAAAAAATAAGCGGTAAATCCGGACAAACATTTGCTCGACGTTGATTTATTTTTGGGTAGCATAATTTAAGACCAATTTTATCCAAAACAAATACATTTATTTATCGTTTAGTGTGTTTAATTAATAATTTGTTAACATACAATGTTGCATGTAGAACCTCAAGCATGAAAATGTTAAATACAACAATTCCGTTGATGTTCACAACTTATGAATTATTTATAAAGTTCCGAATATTTAAATGAAAAAGATATAGATACTCGATATGATCATAAATTACTTGGTTAGGTATCGCGTTTAACTGCTAAAATTCTAAAATTGAATGTAATTTACAATGAAGGCTACAAAGAGGAAAAACACGCGAAGTCACATTTTCCTAGGCTTTTACAGGACAACGATTTTATAATTCCGTAGATACGTCTGCAATAAATCCGATGCTATCGAAATTACCGTATTACTTGATTTTGCGATTGTACGATACGTATCGTTATTCCCTTGCCAGAATTTAAAAATTATTCTACTATAATAGTAACAGGTCTTTTGCATTTTTCTTTCTTTCGACGTGGCATTTAAATATTTCTTTTTAGACGTAAAATAACATTAATAGCAACAACATTGTTTATACTCTGTTGTTCGATACAATGAAGAAATATATAAGATACATGCTATGTTTTACAAAGAACACACAAACGATATCTAGATGGAAGACTACACGTCGACAATCAGCGAAACTTCCAAAAAGTTTTTACGATCGGAACAACTTTCGAGCAACGATTTTCTCCTCCCTGTATTTCTCTCTTTGCTGCGATAAAGATACAGAAAAAGATTTCGATACCCCATTTAAAAACAGGCTATAAATAAAAGACTACAAGGTACAGTGAGGCAACACGATAATTCTCATATCGTATTCGATATTCCTACGATCGCAAAGCAATTTAGAGGCGAGTTACGAAAAGAGCCACTCGAGATATTCGCGGATACGTCAACGACGATCATACACGAGTCTTGTATTACACGTGCACGTCGCGTTATTTGCAGAGGAACGAATTCGTGTCGAGATATCGCGTGATAAGCGCGCAATTGCTCTCCCGGTCTCGAGTTTTCGCTTCGAGCGTTCAGAGTCACTGTGTTCGACGATATCCGAGCGAAATGCACCTTTGGAATCCTCGTCGAGAATATTTCCCGCGGCCGAATTTCACCAAAGAGGACCCGCGTCATCATTTCTCGAAATTTTTAGACAAACCTGTACCTAGATATCGCGCTTTCTACGCTCTTCGAATGATATTCGTTCGCGTTTACGACGCACGTCGCGCATCGACAAAGACATTCCAAACGGAATCTGATTTATTCCGGACAATATCCGCGGGAACGACACACAGATTCCCGTGATATTTCAACCGAAATCATTCCTCTCCAGTTATCTGTGTAAAACGAATTATATAAAATTTGACTGATCGTAGTTGTATGAAATAAAAGCGACAAGTTAACTAGAAAATTTTTAAATATTATATTTGTTATGCGCTTTTCTGCCATTTGCCGTGACGATATTTTCTAAAAAATGCTTAACAATTTAGATATTAACGTTTTAACGGTGTAATATTATATAAGGGTGAATTGGAAATGAATTTCAGAGAATAATTATTTCTTTTGCATTTTCTGCATAATTTGCCAAAATTATATCATGCACTCAATTTTGTATTGGAAATGAATGTTAATAATCTTGTTACATATGAAGGGATTGAAATAAAAAGAAGGAAGTATGTGAATAGATTATACCCATAGATTATGAGATTAATTTTAAACTTAGAGTAAGTAGATGCAAACGAAACTCTTCCTTTAATTTTTTTCCTCCAAACACGTTCTTTTTTATTAGAAAAAAAGTGTCCACCGTTCGACTTAACAAACGATTGTACAATATAATAAAGACATAAACAAATATTACAGAATGTTTTGGAAATTCTTGGAAGCTTAGAACAATAAAAAATACCGCCCTGAATCTAAATAAACTCGTATTGCCTACGAAGAATTAAAAATTAATCGCCAAGAAAGATAATTTCGATCATTCTATTTATAATTATCAGTCTATCTAGAGTATAATAGGTTTGAAGTTTTGAAATGAAATTTACTAGCGATGAAAGTTGTTTGCTTTAGTTGTTTGTACCTACAGCTTTCGCGTATTCTTAATTCGCGTAATTTGTTATCTCGAACAGTCAAATAATGACACAGAACGTGAGTACCTTGATAACATAAGAGTATCATTTTTAACTAAGTGTCAAGGACAAAATATTTATCTTATTTACTACAATAATATTTGTACTAATTATTTAGAATAATTCAAGAATTCCTTTCCAAGCGATAACATTGTTTAGATAGGTGACCGTCTAGTTGTTTTAGTAACATAACGGGTATCTTTTATTTACTTTAACCGTTCAATTTAAACTTCACCATCCAACGCATCGAAAATTATTTTATACAGAGAAAGATGCGTCACGTTCAGTTTACTCTTTGTAATTAAAGTCTTCCATACTTTCATATCTGTTTGCAATGTATTAACCCATTTGTACTCGAACGTTTATCTAAGTATTAAAAGTAATCATATTTATATATCCATAAACGTATCACGCTTTCAATAATCATTTCCAAAGAGAACGTGAAATATCAAGGAAAACATACGTGTATTAAGAAGTTAATATTTTAATACCAATGTTTCGACGCTACAAAAAAAAAAAAAAAAAAAAAAAAAAAAAAACCAAAAGAAAAAAGAAAATCAAAATTACATAATCCTCCAAATTATTTCACATCTCCGCTATATCATCGCATGAAAATCAATTTTTATCGGTCGAAACAATTTTACGCCAACTTCATCGCTTTATATTTCACACCGATACATCCAATTCACGCTAGAACACGACCAATCCAAGCTGTAACACGCGACAGCCGCTTCCCTCATCCTTCTCGAGAATCCTCTGACATCCAAAAACCAGCTGTCCGACTTTATCCCGACAGAGTTTCGCGGGATTAAACGACGACCGAAGGACCGAAAAATAAAAGAGAAACGTTCGTCTCGTCGATTGCCAGACCGCAAACGTTACCGGCGGTTCGAAATTCTCGAGAGCCACAGCGTTTTGGAGTAGTCGGTCCGGAAACACCGGGGCTCGATCCTTAACGATCGATCCCGTCTAGAAGTTTAAAGTATCGTCTGGAGAAGAGAACGAAAGGCGGTGGAAAGCCGTCGGCAGGAACGTGGGAGGGGTTGTTCGCTGTTAAAACTTTCCGCCTGGAGTTTCGTAATGATCGGCGAGCCAGTTTGTCCGGAAATAATATTTGTACAGCTTGTACGTAAACAACCCTGGCGGCCCTCCAGAGTGCCAATAACACCGCCTGTGTCAACTCGGTCAAGTACCAGGCCGCTCAAATGAGTCACGATGCGAGAGCCAGAAGAAAGGTGTAACTCTTGGGCTTCGAGAAAGAGGCAGGGCGGTGTCCAACCACGCCAAGAGAGCAGTTTCTACCTCGTTCTTATTCCCCCTGTCTCCCTCTTACTTTTTGCTTTTACGACCGCAATAAACTTGCAATGACGCCCGTTGACTAACGACGCGAGATTCCGTTCGGTCGTTTACGTTCCATGCAAATTAGTAATTCACGAAAGGCTTTTAGCGCCTCCAAACGCGGCAAGCTTGTTTGGCGTCGTTTAAACATTGAGAACCCCGGATAAGAAAGATCGGACTGATCGCGGAACGGAAATTACGCGAATCATCCGTTGAGACTTTTCGGCGAAAGGCTGTGGGATGATTGTACGGTTGTAAATTTTCCAAGAATTTTAAGACTGCGGTGGTATCGTGCTATAGAATTTCTTACGGTGTGGAATAGAATATAGCATAGGATAGAGATTTTTCATGTAATAGAAAATTAAATTTCTTCGAACAGAATTTATTTGATACGTTATGGAATAAAAGCTGTGGAATGTAAATAATTTCATATACTTGACGCTTATGTATTTATGGAAAATTTTAACGCGTATATGAATGTACAAAATACTTAAAATAAGATACTTATATAATATTTAGAGAACGAATCGAGTCTTCAATTACGTTCTGTTTTTTTTTTAGTTATTAGTTTAGTTATTAGTTAGCTTTTTAGTTATATTTTCAATTATGCAATTGCTCGAATTATGACAATGTAAAATACACGAAAGAATATAAGAAAGATGTTCCGAAGATAATACGTCAAATAGGAAAAAAACAATGTATGAACAAAGGTTCATGAACAGTATCAATAGTGAAATTTACATGGCTGATTTTGAAGAATTAAGAAAGTATTTACATGGAGTCGTGTATTTCCAAAAAGGTATTAGCACGTCCACAGATTATTTATTTCCATTTTACTACACCACTAAAAAGGAAGCAGCATTTGTATTCCAATTTAGTTAGCGTTCCGCCTCTAACCAAGCCATTTACAGTAACAATATCAAACTGTACTTCTAGCGTTATATACATAGTTACTGTATGAATGTTTCACAGATACGTGTATCTATTTTTCATTTTAACGGGTGACTAAAAATAAATGTAGAAAACCAACGAAGAACAGCACATTCATTAATAAAGCTCTCGTCAAAAACAATTAACAATGGCATGCAGCATTCACAATGGAATGGTGGGATTTAACCCCATAAGGGAAGATAACTCAAATTTCGAAGAAGAATAGCGAATTAATTCCAACAACGCTATTTCAAACGCAGAATACACGAAACGAAAGAACATATAGTTGATTGACATTTAATTTTACATAAAGCAAGATATGCTTTTAGCCACAATTTAAACGAACTATCCGAATAATTCAGACATTCCATGCATTACATACGATCTAATCGAATGATTCATCGAAAGAAACGTTTCTCTTATCGAGCTTCGTTGCAACGAGCACGAATCATATTAAAAACATTAAACACGCCTGTGTGACTGGCTCTAAATTTCCCTATTGCCACTTTCAACGTCCACGTCCAATATAAAGCGTGACGATAAATTATCGCGAAAGGATTTCCAGCAAAAATCGAGAGCAAACGAATGTCCTACGGAAAAGAACGACCGTGACAACGATATCATGGTCCACGATCCACGCGGAACGGAGGTGTGCGGAGCTATTTGCACGTCGCGAGATTTATAATGCGCGCCAATTACACGTAACACGCTTCGCTCATTCCGCGGTGTAATTCATCCCGTGTAATTACCAATGCATATTGCGGTCTCTGCGGAAGCTCGGAAGCGTGCGAACCGCGAATTTCGTGCAATCGTACTTCGAATCCCTTCGTTCGCTCCTCTCTGCCCCACCCGCGTCTCATCCCCATATCTCGTCGCCATCTCGTCGTTCCGCTCGTCTCGATTTCAATTTCGCCCTGATCCTGCCTGAATATATCTCTCCCACATACACGCCGCTTCTCTCCCTTTCTTTTTTTTTTTTTTTTTTTCACGTCACTCTTCCCAGCCCTGTTCCGCTTTTACATTCCCCGCGTGCTCCCTCTTTTCTTCGTTTCCACACGCCAGACGACAATTACGCGACGCGACCAATTGTTCCCGCGTATATCGTCATATAATAATTACAAGAAAGTCTGCCGGTTCCATTATCGCTCGGGATTTAATTCGATTCGAGTTTAAATGTACTCTCCTCCGTTTCGATTTACACGATTCTTTTTTTCTCTTTCCGGTTTTTTACTTTTTATTGGATGGTAGCTGGAAGTGGAGAATAGCGGTGCTCGGCCGAGGATATGCACGTGGATGCAATTTCGATCTTTTGCTAAATTCACCGATCGATCAAGGTGAGATTACGCAGGATCTCAGTGGATATGTTGCAATGGAATATAACGTGGAATACAGTAATTGTATTTTGCTCGAAGATGTTCATCTTACGTAATACGAAATGTGTTAAAGGGCTGTTAAGCAGGAGGGGATTTGGATTTTTAGTAAATTCTGGTTGTATCTGAGAAATATACAGGGTGGTTGGTAACTGGTGGTACAAGCGAAAAGGGGGTGATTCTACGCGAAAAAGAAGTTGAAAATATAAAATAACAATTTTTTTAAAATTTTTTTTTTAATTTTTCCATCGAGAAGCCTCAAACGAAAAATTTGTATTCTATATTTTCGACTTCTTTTTTCGCGTACAATCACTCCCTTTCCGCTTGTACCACCAGTTACCAACCACCCTGTATATACGATGGAGTATTATATTACAATGGCTTATATAGGCGTGAATAGCTTACCTTCAAACTAACAGACCGAAGTAAAATTCGTTAGATACTTCATGAAAAATCGAACGCTCCGATATCTTTAAATCGAACTAAATTCGAATGAAATATTCCGATACAGAAATACATGACGGCAAATTCGCCGGTATTGTGAGGAATTCTTGGCAATTGCGTATAGCAAGATTTATCCCAACGTTGGAATATTTCTCAACAAAACAAACATGCGTTCCGATAAAAACCTTTTCACAAATTCCTCTCATTACCTTCGTCATAAAAAAGTAAAGATTGTAATTTACTTTCGTATCATCCTGTATTAGCATTACACTATTATAGAACCTGTTCCCACATAGTCGCATTTCCTTTTATCCGATCGTAAACGATTCTGCCTTTAACCGTACTATCGGTAAGTCGATGAGAGTTGGTTATTCCTGTTTTATCGCCGTAATACGCGCCGTTTACAGGTTTCCGTAATCGATACGAGAAATGCTTATAAAAATCTAGCTTGAGAACATGCTGCCTCGTTGCGCCTCTCTAAAGACGCGTCCCGCCACTGTCGGTTCGCTGTCACTTCGAACAGCCGTATCTTAGCTTTTTACACTTTAATCTGGTAATCCTATTAACATCGTATAATCGTAAAATTCGAACCCTTGCTCGGGTGAGGTTATAATTTACAAAGGGGACAGTTGGTTGTTGGCAAGTGCCTGCAATGTAAACACAGATGCCGTGTTCTTGGATCTTGGGGTGAGAAAGAAGCAGATGAAAAGAGAAAAGAAAAAAGAAAAATAGAAAAAGCTGGTTACCTGAGTTGCGATCGACTATGTTTGCTTAGCATTGTCAGCCTCGATTGTTTGACCGGCTCGTTACGGCAGGTACTCCTACTTTTATTGATCCTTCACAGTTTCGAATAATATTTTTTGAGCAAACGCGATTCGTCCTGGTGCGAATGCTGTTCGCAAGACTCACTTTTCAGTGAAAAGACATCTAGGTATAGATGTAGGGGATGATCTCTGTTCGAGAAATAGAAACTCGAATCGGAAAAGGTTAGTTTGAAATGTAAAATTAGTTGCATATTTCGAGGGTGGTAGATATTTAGAATGGTGGAGAAAATTGCAGTTCATATAATTATGAAGATATGTGCGTAGTATCGTATAATCGACTATGTAATATTACACGTGCGAGTGAATATCAGTGGATAGATATAGATAAGATGGAAAATGAGCTGAATAGTTTTAAATTGATAAGTATATAAATATATGCATTTATACGTTCAATTAGGTATACATATATTGGGTTGTCTGAAAAGTGTCTTTCTTTCGCAGACGTGTTTTTTACAACAGTGCACCTTCATACAAACGTGAAACCAAGTCTGTGCAGCCACGTTTGCACTACCACGCTACCTCACAACACTTTAATGATTCTGCGATGATTCTCTCTCTTTCCTATCACCTACACCAGCTTCCTAAAGATTTATTCATGCACAAAACCTATACCATACGTCACTCTGCATCTAAATGTCCAGTATGCATATTACGTATGTTCTTAGAATCGTTTCTCAATCTATATCATAAGAGAAACACTCGATTCTTTTCATTCGATCTTCGAGCATCATTCGCGCTACATTTACAGATGAATCATTCCATCACATAAGCTCTTCACTAACCTTTTCGTAGGGATCAAGAATTTCTACATTAGACATACCGTTACATGTATCGTATACTGTAGTGTATGCCGTTCTCTAGAACAATGGCTATGCTATAAAATTCTGTTTCTTATACCTGACAGCTTTCTTTTCAACGACAAAGCCCGGAATTATATTAATCATATACAATTTTATAGAGTCTATAGTTTCAACTAAACGCACTTTCACATCGAACGCGTTATGAATCATTAATCGGTTACACGGCGAAAAGAAGCGTGTTCGATAACACGCATATCTTACGATACGATTGAGACAATAAAAAAGCAATTGTGCAATAGAACATCGAATAAAAATGGATCACCTAAAGCAAGCTTTTAAAACGAGCAGCAAATCTGCTCCACTTCCGATATACCGTATTGGAAATGTTCCAGCACTTTCAAATAATTCCACGCGACAGAAGCGTCTCCTCTTATCCAAGATTTATTTCCTTCCCTCTCCTTTCTTTTTTTTTCTTCCTTCGATTCCCGCCGTTTACTCGGTCGGTAATCGTCGATACATCGACCTACCGGTACCGCGCTATAGCAAACATAATGTAATTGCGGATATTGGCCGGCGGCGGTCACGATACACGCATTTATTTTCGTCGTATTCCCGACGAGCTTTTCCGCCTCGGCTCGCGGCCTGTTTACGGCCAAATGGAAATTTGCACGCCGGCCAAATATTATTCCGTCGGCGACCCCAACGCTCGTTCACAATCTCTTTTCCTCACTGTGCTCGCCCAGTTCAGTCATTCGTTCGTTCGTTTTTCGACCGTTTCTGCGCCACCGTCCGTCTATCCGTCTGTATATAGCACGCCAATGCTGTGCAACGCAAACACGCAAGATATACCAAGCCTTGTGAACAAACGAACTAGATGGAAACAATATACAGTAGTGCCGCGTAAACTGACCAGAGGTCGTGACCTTATCATGAGAGGTATAATTCTAAGAATGCCGCAATATCTGTCTTCCATTCAATGCATTTTCACTCAATGAACTAAGCCACTTGGTTTATTTTGCGACGAGAATAACAAAAGTCTGTTAACGAAACAAAATTCCAACCAGCTGATGCGATACATATTATCGTATAAGCGCTGTCGTAAAATCAGCAAGGAGTTGAGTTACACGGTTCGACTGTCGAAACATGTAATTTGAGATATATTTCGGGAGATAAGGAACTCGAGCTACTTTCAGAACGAAATCTTTTTCGTTTTTTTTAAAAAGTATGCCTGATATAATCTACAACTACAAATCGACGTTCACTAATATGACAATTATTACTAAAGAAGAAGAGAATTGTTATAATTGTTACGAACATAATTTCTCATAATTTTAGTGGAAAATTGTAAGCAATATACCAGTTCACATATAACTTTTGCACGAGGCATAAGGCGCTTCCACAAGACACGTACAATCCTGACAATCATACTACCTAGTAGATATACTACATATAGTAGATATACTATGCTACATATAGTGAATTCAGGGTCCAAGCGAGAGGTCCAAAAAACTAAACGAAGGGAAAAAATTAGATTCGCGTCAATTCCATCGGACGCGTATTTATACACAAGAGGAGTGCATAGGTATTTAGCGCACAGACGCATGAGCAAACTTCGTCTCGCGCGCGAGTCAGAGTTCCTGCCGCGTGTGTGTACTTTGCAGAAAGAGAGTGATGGAGGTAGTGACGGAAGGGAAGCGCGTGTAGAGAGTGGAGAGGGTGATGGGTGCAGAACGTGGGTAAACTATCGAGAGAAAATAAATACGGGACCGGATTCATTCGACTAACGATCCGAAAGAGTTCGTCTGGCAGAGCGAGTATACGCGCGCGCGCGCGCGACTCGCTTGCCGTCGCAACCGTTCCGACGACCTGCCCCCCAAAAAAATGAAAAAACGTTCTGACAGTACTTTTCAGGTCTACCTTTTTTATTCCGTTTGAGTAACGCCGGTGCACGAAGGGGAAAAGGCGAGTAGAGGGGAGGGGAGGCTATGGAGCCATAGACCATGAGCTACGAATTCATCTGACGGCAGAAAGAGTCTATGGACCTGGCACCCATATACCGGTCGATATATCGGTATCTCGAATTAGCATGGGTAGAGGCTCCGCTCCGACCGGTGCTGCAACGAACGATACTTATCGAAAGTACGCTCGCACAATTGAAAGGATTTTCGAACGTGAGGATACACGATGCATACTCGATATCCGTGGCGAAACGAGACGATGAATTGCGAGAAGTGTGGAGACAACGTTGTATGTACGTGTATGTATATAGGAATATGGGGGCGCAACGTATCGAGAGGAAGCCATTACGAGATGGATACTCCGAACTAAACTTTGTCTAATTTTTATTTGACATTTTTTTCAAATATGAATAGTCGCACCACTTGTATACTGTATACATATTTGTTAACTGAAAATCATAATGGCGTAAGCTAAGCTAGCTTAGCAGTATTTTTTGTAAAATAATGTTCTACCTTTGTTAATAAGAATTATAAAGAATATATTTGATGTGTACGTTAAAAGTATTAGGTATCAGATATAAGTATTATGGTAGAGAAAGAATTTATAATTTATTGAACTACGAAATTAAAAGAGCCTGCATAAATTAAATTACGCCGTTATATTAAAGTTCTCAAAATTTTGATTTGCTCTATATGAGTAAGACATCCTGTGAATTTCAATTCGTCATTTGTTATAAGACATTGATACTCAATATTTGTAAAGTACTTGGTTAATACGTTCCATAATTTGTCATTCAGGTCAAGTGATTCACCAGTAATTCACGTAGTATATTTGTCAGATATATTTGTTTAATAACTATATTGCGCATAATGGTCATAAAATTATAAAAATTATTAGTGTAAAAAAAGAGAATCTAATCTAAAATATTAAAATATACATCATTATGTATTTCTTTTTACACGACAAAAAATTAAACAAAATGATTATTCAAGAAGTTTCAGGTAGAAAGAAAAGAGCATACAGTCATTCGATGACTGATTACTACCAGATGCAATTTTCGTAACCTTATTCTTTACGACATGCAAATTGCTATCTTGTTGTAATGAGGAAGGTTAAATTTAATTTCACCGGTTTGGTTGTAGGTGCACTTCTGCTACGACAACAATGCGTCCACGGTGTATAAGTATATACACGATAATGTTGGGGGAAACCGACTATGGTTAATCGTATCTGACCACGGATCTGAATGTTTTCACGGTTGCTTTGTGCTTTAATCACTATCTATTGATAGCAAGATGTAGCGAGGTCACCGGTTCAAGTTAATCAACCTCATCATTTCGCGTATAATTTCCCGATAAATAGAAACTTAGAACGTGCGATAAACGATCAGAGCGAAAAGAAGGAACAACTGCGTTGACGACTCGCAGAAAAATCTATCGTTCAATATGCAAACGGTCTTTGTGCAATTGTCTCACAGAAATTGTAAATACGATAATTAACTACCGCGTAAACGACAGTTACACGCTCATTACATATACATATCAATAATTCCGAGCTCATTTCCTAGAACGTAAGAACACACAACTTTATAAGAATTTGCACGAGCACGTCGAAAGTTGATCGTGTCTGTCTGTAGCGTCGGATCGAATCATACGGTTCGACGCGACTAAACGCGAAAATCCAAACGCTTCGCCTCGTGAGCTCAATACAAGATGTCTCAATACTTCAAAATTCTTTGCTGTTTTATTTTTATCGCGATTGTCGTGTCAGTCATTCCTATCGAACGCATAAGTACGTAAGAAGAGAAGGAGGCAAAGAAAAAAAAAGAAAAGAAAGATCGACAAGTGAGAAAGAGAAATAAAAGCACTTACCGGGTGCCGTGCCGCAGCTGCCACAGCCACAGCTGCCGCAGCGTTTATACTGGCACTAGGGTACATCTTATCGTCAGAGGCCCTCGAAGAGGTTATGTTGCTTCCTCCCGTCACGACGAAGTCCTGCCAGGAGTAATGGATATGTCTCCGTTATCCTCAGGTATATCCGGCGGTATCCCAGGTCATAGCCAGTATACACTATTATTCACTGGTCAGCAATAAAAAACGAAATAACGGGAGAAGACACAAGACAAGAAAAGAATAGTCGAAGCTAGAGCACACACTAAGCACTGTCACTTTCTTCTTCGAGTCGTTTTCTCGTGGCAGCCACTACTCACTTGATACTCGTTTCACAATGAATATACACCGCGAAGAAAGCCAACATACGCTACGCGTGTATGTTTAGAATAGGAAATAATACTTACGATAGTATCGAATCACGTTAGAGTTACACAATACGAATACCCGACGGCACACACATGTAAGACGTAACTCCGAACGATCTACCCTCGACGACGGACGGGTATCAACTAATCAACCGCAGAGTCGAGGGGAAGCTCTTCCCTCTCCTTCTCCCGCACCGTCGTCCGCTACGCCCTCCCACTGCTTACCGCGACACCACGTGGTCTCCCCTTTGCTCGTCTTTTCCGTCTCACTCGTTCCCATCCAACCGCACAGTCGTTCCCTCTCTTTCTCACTCTTGCACCTCCGACAATCGGCCTCTTAGCTCGTTCGTCTCTTTTCCGTCTGGTCCGGTCGGTTGCGCGCGCGGCATAGACGGGCTCTTCGTATACTACGTTTCAGCTAGACAGGGAATCCGTTCGTCGCGATCCGCTTTGCATTTTTACTTACACAAAAACGAGATTTGCACGCGGTAGATCTTGCGGTGAGTTTGTAGCTGCATTACGCCGAGCGCGTATTAAATTATTACTCCAGACACGCTGAACATTGCTAACGCGCGCCGGAAAACCTATGTTAACCTTCCTCTTTATTACATGCAAATTTGATCGCTTCATAACGAATGTCGCTACCGCGATTCCTTCCCCATGCATTTATTAAATTAAATTACCTGCAAGCATCCAGAATTATTTTCAAACGATTATCCTTGTGTTTCGACGCGCATGAAGTTTCTCCGCCTAGCTTCAAATCGTATCGAAAAGGAATTTAAACAAACTACAATTACCATCGGCTTTCTCGTTCGTCTCATCCCAACTTCAAACCGAAAACGAACATTAAACAACAAGGAACCAGATATGCAAAACTTATTTCATGCTACAAATAAAGTTATTTTCGTTCCTCGAATCTCTCTGCTTATTCTTCTACCGCATCGTTCCGGTACAATCGGCAAAACCTTCTACCGTGGACCCGCGCTTTTCGGTTAGTTTACATTCGTCCCGTTTGTAGCCACGAACCTCTCAGATTGGAGTTTAGCCTGCTCTCGGCTCATCCGTCATCCTCGTCACGCTCGTTTAGTTTCTCTCATTTTCGTCCTCGCTATCTCACCGCCGCCAGTCCGTTTCATCCTCGACCTCTTACTTGTCGTACACCCCGCCTTCCTCTCTCCCTAACCCTCGACCACGTCGATGCCTTCTCTACTCCGCTACAGCCTCTTTTCGTCCCAGTGACTCCAACTCGACAGTGTGTGTTCTACAGTCGGCGTGTATACGTGTACACGCGTGCACGCCCTGTTACAAGCCTCGACGTTCATCCCCTTTGGATAGGGTGGTAACCATCGACGACCTTTCCGCCTCAACTCCCTGCAAACAATTATTATCACTTTACCCTTCCTGCACTCGGCCCGGTGACGCTTAATCTTATCGTTATTTAACGGGAGAAAGAAGAACAAGGCTACAAGAGGGGAAAAGAGGGAGAAAGAGACTTCTCGGATAGAAGACGAGACGAGCGAGTAGTTTTAACGAGCGGTGACACGCGAGCCATGTTCGTCACGAAAATTTCGCGTACGCCAGAGCAAATGGAAGAAGAAATTACCGGAGCCCGCTAATGATACCGTGGCCAGGCAACGTGCACCCAGCGACATGCTTTAGCAACTGTAATTCGAGCTAATCGTTGCGCAGCGTGCTTGAGGACAAGGGGTGCATTTTTTTTCTTGTCGACCGTTTCTCTGTATCGATGTCTTGCTGCAATAATTTTGCTTCCACATCGCGCTGCGTATCGTTCGGCGGCTCTAATTGTGAAATATTAACATTACTTGAACCTATTCATGGTGTGATCAAATTTGGAGAAATTGAGGTTAGGTTGGACAAAGGATTTAGGAAATAATTTTGTTACAGTCATGGTTTTATTATCGTATTAATACGTAGATACTTTTAACTTCTCGTGAGCAATACGATTTAATAATTGTATTATGTACAAGATATATACTACATATAATAATAATTAGAATGTTAAATTCTCCTAACACTTTCTCTAATTCTTTTCACCATTCGTTTTACAAATTTCTTTAATATTCGATACATGAAGTTTTTTTACAAACGTTTTTTTGTTCGTTCACACTGCAATAGGAACGTTCAATTAAAATTTCACAGCTAATTAATCTAGCGCCAGTAAAATTAGACAGCGATCAAACCGACTTTGCCGAAGATTAATTTACTCTCAATCGATAGCGAAACAAAAAAGGCTTTTAAACGTCGATTTCCATGTTAGAAAATCACTCGTACGTCGATTAAGCAAACGCATAATTACCGATATAGGATTAATTCGGTCGTTTTCTGGTTTAATTGGTTAATATCCACGAGCGTTTTTTGAAGTCATACTGCACGAGATCGTTTCGTTTGGCGGTACAGGATACAGAAATCTGTGCCGCATAATTCGAGTCGGCGCGAAAGCTGGAAAGAAACACGTCATCGCTTGTCATCGAACTAGAACGCTCGATACGAAATTCCTATCTTCTGACATATCGACGACACGTTTAACCGGATAATCCAGCGACAAAAATAGGACGGTTCTCGCCCGAATATTACGCGGGCGTACCATTAAAAGCTATGGATCGCACTTTTTCCCACCCTTCTTCACAACCTCCTACGCTTTTACTTCGTGTTTTCGAATGTTCGCGATGTAACACGAGCCACGACAGATCGCGAGTAAAAACCGGTTGCCTTCTCTCGCAAACAAAACCGAGTTAACGTCGCATTTTACGATGTCGGTTTTGACGAATGTGTGACGTTTTCTCAAACATTTCCCATTTCATCGTATTTACCGAACATTTTAACGACCATCTCTTCTCCCTTTTTCTGCACTTATTTCACCGGAGCTTCGTGATAGAGCCGCGTAAATGTTTTATCCTCTCGCGCCTTTCGTGATGTGTTATTTCATTGATCTTTCTTTCTTTCTTTCGCTCTTTGTTTGAGATCTTTTAGAATCTATTTCGTATTTTATACTTTTGTATTTTAACATTTGAAATATATATTATTTGCAAGGTATATATATATAGATTTATATACATAGAGTATATAAATCTATATAATACAAGGTATATATACATAGATTTTATTTGTAGATAGGAAAAACTGACTCAAAGCTACAAAAGTCCTAATATTGTCATGTACTTTACAGATCTTATACGTAGCTTTGAAAGAAAATGTTGAACATCCTGTCCTATACCAACAGCGCAAGTAATTCCCAGGTAGAAAGGTATTAGGGTAATTCAGGTAGAGATAAACCCTTAGAAAATTCCATCTAAGTATTTCTTAAGCTGTTTGCGAATATCACGGTATGATAATGCTTATTGTTATAGACATAATGATCGGACGTTTCAGAATTAACTGTGCCGTACTTTCCTAAAAGTTTAGTGAAATTCTTCTTTAATTCATCCTGCTATTGTTCGACGAGATCTTTACGATACGACACTCATACAGTACATTTTAATAACGTTGGCTATAATCCTAATCTATAAAGACGATTTCGAAGCTAACGTATAATAAATCCGTTGTGTCAATGAGTAGAGCTTAACATCATTGTCGTTATTATTATCATTTAGAATGAGATCAATTCGCATCGTGTTCGTCACTTTTAGCTACGATATCAGTCTCGGGACGATTCGATTCGTGTGCCTATTTAAACAGTAGCGCGGCCGGACTCGCGTTTATCAATGAGGATGACGAATATTTAGGATCATCGATGTTTATAGTTTGTTTAACGCGAATGTTTGTCAACGCATGGTTTATTAATGCCGACAGAATTTCTCCGTTCACGTGGTGTATTTATTTACATCGGTCTATTGTTCGGTGGGTTCGTCGGGGGCGAAATTGATCGGCGTACGTCGAATCGATTGCCACGGTACATACGTGATAATTCTAGCGTGATCGAAAGATTACACGATTACCAGCGTAACGCGTCCCGTGCATGCGAATCTCTATCGATTCGCCGAAGAAAAACAGCCTTTCCACGCGTATCTACGTGTATCCGTGTGTATAATACAACGTTCCTTCCAATGTTACCTACTCACGCAAACACCTTTCGAATATTAAAATGAAACGTGCTCGTTAGACCGAACACGTATAGAAGTATACCTAGCTCATAACCCTTCTACCTTTAAAATCAGCATTTAAAAAGAACTATCACGGAAAGGAAAACTGTCAATGAAAGGCGAAGAAAGTTTCACCTGGACAAACCATAAGTACATACGGGAAGCGAACGCGAACCGGTTTATTTAGATTCGGTGGCACAACGTCCGATTTCAGTGAATCGCATGTCGAGCGAATTATCGCGACAGGATCGAAGACAAAGCGGGAATGCGATCACGGATGGCAGATAATCGTGGAATGTCTGACGTGGACGTGGAACGTGACTTCTCGACGACGACCACGTCCACGACAGAAACGCATGTGTCCTGTACGAGTTTGTCCGACTGTGTACGCTTGCTCCCTGCCGTGTACGTGCAGTTGCCCGGTTGGAAAACGTGTTTATTGGTTAATTGCATCATTCTTGCCAAGTGCCCGGCTGCCAATTGGCTCGGCCATCAATCGCTACGCGCTGGGTACACGTCCGCTCGATATCCGGCGAAAGCATTTCGCTCTATACGCCACTCTGCAACGTATATACGTAGATATGTATACATATACACTTCGACCGACCACTCTTCTTAACGATCACCTTTTTCAACTGGAAAGTGGACGGGGATACGGTATGAGATTGGTTCGGTCTCTTGCGCGTAATCGACGCTGTTTTGTTACCTGGATAATTATCAGCGGCCGAATAAACCGATCATTGTCAGGTCGGTTTATGAAACGGGCCAATTTTGGCCCCGGCTTCGGCATCCACGGCAAACTTTAATCGAAATGATATTTATTCGAGCAATTTGACTAATTGACGACGCCGACCGATCGGACATGTAATTCGGATGGTTAAGTAAATTTGATCAGCGGTCCGACTGGGCATTGTTTTAAATGGGCATGGAGCAATAACGCATCAATCTCCGAGAAAACATTTACTCCTTAAGATGAATGGTACGACGGATTTAATGTCGCATGCTCTTTTTCGGATATAAGCTGCCACGCGAATATAATACGTAAAAATGAAGTATTTTTTCGATAGATTTTTTTTTTTATTTATTTATTTGAATTTTACAATTTGTCCAGGAGGTCCAATGTTTGTAGGACATTTGGTAAAAATATTATAGCTTAGTGGTATAATAATATAACACGTGGATGGCTACCCCCAGTGAGATACCATCTTCGAACTTTCGCTAGATAAGATACATTTGTTGAAACATGTTCCCGTATCACTAATAACATTGAAATAAAAATTTAAGCGATCGTAAGGATAAAATTTCATCGACGTGGATTTAAAAAATCACACCTTAGTAAAACAGATTACCGTAGCATGGGAAATACCTGATCCTTAAATACAGAAAGATTAAGTTGTTCGAGCTTGCTCTTGTAGTAAGATTCTAACCGTGAATGGTTTAACTTTGATTCCGATTCACTCTACAAACCTGTGATCATTCGTCCATTTCGATAGCTCGCATATATGCACGGCGTTTCGGATAAAAACTTTAACGAAGATCGGTCAGTTTTGAAATTTATACGTATACATTGGCAATAGCTGCGGCGTGTGTTTGGAAAACGATCAAAAAATGATTTTCCGCGAAAACACCTATAACGCCGCGATCCGATGTGGACGTCACTATTTCCACGCTTCCTGATAACCGACACACCAGCATACTGATATCAGCTGGCCGCGAGCGCGAGAATTAATTGCCGAAGCGGCAATAGATCAAGCGGAAAGTTTTATCACCCGGCGCAACCGCACGGGTTAGGTCGCGTCCGCTTGCTACTGTTAAACGGAAAAGTTTCACGATCACCCTGGGATCTTTGGACCCGCCTTGCCTACTGCTCGGATTTGATATATGAAAAGTCATTAGAATCCTATCTGAAGGCGTTCGTACGGAACAAAGGCGGCTCGGTCGATAAAACCGGGGCAAAAAATAATTTCTGCCGCGTGTCGATAACGCGCGTATATACACAGTATGTACGGAAGTGGGGAAAAAGCGACGAAAAAGGGTATTCCTTTGGCTCGTAGAAAATGCTTTTTATCGTCCACGCTCCACCTGCGTTCTCGTTTTCCATCGGCGAATGGGACAAAGGAAAACGAAAATGGAAAAAAGGAGGGGGCAACGACAAGAACGAGAAACAGACTATAATTTTTTAATATATTATCGTACTCTTTTTTCCCTCTTTTTATCGTGCTTTAATCATTTCCCTTTGTCAAACAACCGCAACAACGATAAACGCGCCCGCGGTTCATATATATACGCGAACACGGTCAGATAGCATACGGCTGAAATCGAAAAAACCGCGCGTTCTTTCGCGAGGTAACCTCTTAAACAGGGAACGCTCCGACTCCGACATTACGGTAAGTGCAAAATAAAAAAGGCCTGGCTACGGGTACGATATTAAAAAAAAAAAGAAAAAAGGAGAAAGGGGAGAAACGACGGGAGAAATCAGAAGGAGTGTTTTCGTCACGGCACCGAGGCGAGGAGAAATGACATTACATACCGTGAAGGCGCGATGCAGAAAAAGCTCTTGAGCTTCGAGCAACGCTTCGCGCCCGTCGACGACACCACACCAGTCGACTACACAGCAGCGCCGTCGTCGACGACTGCAAAAAACTGCTTGAAAAGCTTCAGGCTGCCTAGCTCGAATGATCGCTCGGATCCAAGGTACGCGATTATACGCGTATATACGATTGACGCGTGCAGAGAGCGTTTACGCGTTTAGAAGTGGCTCGTTCCTTCTCCACTGACTACGCCAACTCGAAAGACAATAGCGTAGAAATAACTCTATACGCGTCGACGACAGATGTAGCGACCATGACGCGACTATTTATGTGTTGATATCGAAGGTACATATGTGAAAATCGATTTCAATGAAATTTGTATGTGATAAAGGTTTTATTAGACAAGAGAAAATTCAATACATCGCAAGATATAAACGATTTAGCGATTTTCTGTCGAATTAGAGGCACAAATTCGTATTAAGTTGATGCTCGATCGAGCAAGCCTCGACAAATATCTACGATCTCGATACAGCGCGAACTTTAATTTGACGAAACGTCGTGCCCAATCTTTTCTACGCCATTGGACACTCGCTACGAATTACGTATACAGATAGAGACTCGCGCATACGTACATGAGCCCATTGGGACTGTGGCTAGCAAGAAGGGTGATCTTTCGAAGGTTTACGAATACACGGCATTGAAATATATATGTATACATACAGGCGTAACGGTACGTCACGAGAGAACTGTCAACTCCATCTATAGCCTATGGAAAATCATGAAGCACGCTTCTGTTTCACCGTAGAATCAAAGACGCGACAATAGTTTTCCGATGCGGCGGTCTATTTACGACGCCAAGAACGGTAAAGTTCTTCGAGTTGCTGCTACGTTGCGGTCCTATGCACTGGTTAATAACAAACACCGCGAACTGTTCTCTCCCTCCCATAAAAACTGATCGTCGAGACGAGAGATACGGAGCGACGAGTTCTTTGGAGTGCGTAAAGTACCAAGGGTAACGCGCGTGCTAAAAGGACAGTCTCGGTGAAAGAGGAACAGAAGGAAAAAGAGGAAGAAAGAGCGAGATTGAGAGCGCGCAACTCTCCTCTCGCGGTGAGGAACAACGTTTCGATTCGTCTTTTAGCGTGCCGATGATCGTCGAGACGCCTTCGCTGCCGCAAAACCATAATTCCCTATTGGCGAGAAGAAACCTCGGCCGCTTCTGACGACCTCGGTTACTTTTCATCCGTCAAAATTCAACGGGCGCAGACACAGCGGTATGTTGAGACGCGTAAAGAAAGAACGAGGGACACCGATAGTGGAGGGACGAAGATGAAAGAAAAGGAAAGGGGGATGGAGTGTATCGCCTGCCAAACAAGGACAGACGGTCGAACACGGTACACGGCGCGAAATGCTCTTCACTGATTTCCTTCTCTAAATATGGCCGCCTTCGTACATCCTCTCTTTCTCTATACCGGTGCGGCTGGTGCACCCCCTTCCGATAACCACCCATAACCGCCCCTGCTTGCCCGAGGTTCTACTTGATTGCCAAGGCGTCTTAACCTCGGCCTCGGTTTGTCCGCGCGGACTTTCTCTACGTTTGCACGATGAAAAAGCACCGTGTCAGCCTATAAGAGGCGCGAGCCAACCACAGCAACCAACCTGGGCACAGAAAAATGCGAGGCGACGCCCAGTGGGCGAATAAAGAGGCGTAATCGAGAACGAAAAAGGCCAATCCTGCCGGAAGAGCGCAGTAACTCCGACCAACTGGCTTCCATATGGAACGCGCTGACAGCCGTTCGTTAAGTCCGCGCGGACTGTTTCCCCAACCTTTATTATGCCTTTCTACGCGCCAGTATACGTGTGTATAGACACGGCTACAAGCGAGCGCGGCCTATACTCCCGCTGGTCTCCTCGAGTTCCGCACCATGGGTAGGGGTCGAAGAAGGAAGAGGGTACGACCCCAGGGGTCGCAGAAGAAAGAAGAAAGAGATGGCAGGGACGGTCACCAAATGAACGAACATTTCCGTGGCACGGACCACGAAAAACGTTCGAACCCAGAGAATAGCGTTGCTCGGTGATTGTCGTGCGCTAGTAGTGGTGATAGTTGCGATATTGGTAGTAGTGCGCCACTCGCATAGTCAGCCCACTCCACACGGACTAGTCCAGCCAATTAATACCAACGCCTTTCGCTCCCAGACTCCGAAAAATCCTCTTGTTCCTAGCCGCGACAACGAGCAGCCGGAGGTCCATTCGATGATATCGTTCCTGGTAGCCCAACCGTTTCGTTGACAAGTGCAACGAAGGTGTTATCCCTCCGTGAAAAAGTTTCGTCGAATTACTGGACGTCGCGGCCCCACCTATATATATATATATATATATGTATGTATATATACAATTTCATACTTATATGTATATATACAATTTCAACACACTATATATACTTCTCAACTGTTTTCTGTTCTAGGATACCGTCGTAGATTTATTGGAGTTGAGAGGAACACCGAGTTATCGATCTTATCGCATTACAAAGAGATGCTATGTATTATGCTTATTATTTTTCTCTAAACGCAACTATATAAAGAGAAGGAAAAAATGAGTAGGGAAATTTATTAAAAATTTTATTTCTTGTTGCAAATGAAATTGCTCGTATATACATATTCTATCTCATGAAACTGTGCGAACATCGATACGGCGTATTAAGAGATTACAATGCGGCAGATCTATAGGTTAATTCTCGAACGAACGAGTCTGCGTTTCGACGAGCTTTCTGGTTAGATGGTTTATAGTGTTTAACTTAAAATGCACCATGTAAATATGTATCTCGTTCGACCAAATAAAAAAATATTTCATATGCAATTTAAATGATATCGAGGGACAAATACAATGCAAAAAAATATTTTTGTTCCAAGATTATTATTTTCGGAGCTTTCAAAACTACCGGTGTTTTTAATATATATATATATAAGTTTATATTTACTGTCTTTTCTTCCATGTTGCAGCTGTTGCATTAAATTTTATTTAGAGATATGTAATACCGCGACCTTGAAATAACCTTTGACACTTATAACTAAAGGTCAAACATGACATCTATTTCCATTGAAATCACAAACTTCAACGATGACGGAAGACAACATATGTATTATGCATGTAAACAAAACTTGTTTACTATAATACCACAAATATCAGACAGTTTGTCATTGTATTGATAAACTATTCATAATGCGTTACTCGAAAGAAGAGAAAATTAATGTGATTTTCGTTTGCAACAAGAATTTCTCTAAAGAAAGAAATATTTAGGTGATTCGTTTCGATGATGTCGAAAAATAATATTAATAAAAGTTTGAGAATAATTGCGTCGTGTCGACGCCAGATATACATATGTATAACGAATGCACGCCGCCGACGCGGTCAATTATATCGTTACGAGTGTATTTACGAATGCGGCTACATGTGGATGGCCTATTTTGGCGACCTCTCACGCTCATTGACGGAATCGCGAAAAATCGACACGGTCGGCCACGATGCGCGGAACGGCATATGAACGATTGAAAATAAAACGAAAGGAAAACTGAAACATACACCCACCAACGTATACACACATACACGCTGGTGGCTTCCTCGTTATTATGAAGAGCAACGAACGAGCGAGACTGGAGGATATATTTGACGTATCAATAAATTATAATGAATTTTGACACATGGAATGTTAACAGGCGTACGTGTTCATAAAATTTCGTATGCGCTTATGACGGAGCATCCATAACAACCTGTGTCAATGCACAGCGTTTTGGTTCTGATATTTAAGAGAATTCGAATATATTTCGTTAAAATGTCCGAATTAAATTAATAATCGACTTTACTACCGGATCCGATTTATTAGCATGCTTCTGTTATACATAAAATTCCACTTATCCCTTTCTTTTTCCCTTCTTTCCCTCTACGGAAATTTCGTCCCCTCTCCCGCCTTCACGCCTCGTTCCCTCTTCCTTCTCCTCCTCTTCCTCGCTCCGAGCTCTTTCGCCAGAGATTTCGATCGATCGTTTTCAATGCGGTGTCATTTCGACGAGAGCCACGACAAGCGAACACTCTCGACGCTTAACGATCGTTTTATAAAATGACGTGACCCTCGTAATTTCATTATGCCTTAATCCAACGAACGCTCGCGTTGCGGCGGGCGAAAAAGAGAAACTGCCCGCCACGCTCGCTAAAACGAGACCGAGCAACAGGGCAGAAGAAGGATGTGGGAGTTAGGATGGTGAAATGCTGAAAAAAGGGAGGGACGGTAGTAGGAACCTCTCCTCGATATTCAAGAGTGGCACTCGCAATATTAACGAGCGCCTATTAGCGAGTGACAACTGGTAGAGGAAGGGAAATTCATTTTCCTTTTTCTTCTTTTAATCGTTTCTCTTTTCTTTTTTTTTACTAAATACGAGAGGAGTCGGCGCGAACCATCACTCGACCCTTTCCATTAAATCATCCAGTTCCTTTTACTTTCATTTTCTTTCATCAGACTGTTTCCAAATTTCGTTTCATTCCTGAATTGCATCTCGTCACGTGACGATCTACAAACTATGTATGTACGTATAATGCGATTGAGGTTAACAAGATTACGTTACCGAATGAGAAAATCGTATTTCGGAAAAATATAAAAATATACTTGGTAATCGTGTTAGAATTTTTACAAGAAAGAAATCGCAGAAATTTCAGATTCTAGTTTAATTTTAAAACACGGCAAGGAAGCGTTGATTTCATTATCTGCATTTACCTGTACGCGATAAGTGATTTATCGCGTCTTAACGCATCGAACGTTTACATTGGTCTGGTTATCGCGAATAAACAATTAACATCGCAAAACAATCTAACGCGTTGTTTCGACGATAAACGTTTTAAATCTCCGATAAAGTTGGGCATAATACTTTCAACCTTTCGAATGCTCGGCCGAAACCGATCAGATCCGATTCGATCAGCTTTCGTGCCTCGAAATCCCGACGATTAGCGATCGATATTGTCTTATTGTGTGCACACAATCCGGTTTATAGTCGATTTGTTTGAAAAACGTTTTCGCGCCGTTTTACATAACGCGATAGTGTTGTTAAATATTTGCTCTGTACACATCAACGATATGTTCATCTGTGAAATCCTGATCAGTTCTGTAAACGATAGATGCGGCAAAATATAGATATTTCAAATCGTTTTGTTATTAGTTATTGCATAGTAAAAACTACGTAGTTGCAATGCTTGCGACTTTACCGAGATAGCGTTATGACGTATATTAACAAATCCGTTTCCATGAAACCAATTGCGGTTGTTTATTGGCCGACAAGTAGTATTCTCAAGTATGTTTCAACAAATCAACACATTACGGTACTTCCCGCGCCCCGCTAATCGTAAAAATACATTGTCCATGTTTCTACATACGGTCGGATGAAGTGCCTACACTTATGGCTGACTCGTAAATCGCGAAATCACGGACTAATCGTGTCGTAAATATTCAGAAGGAGAATGGGCAAAGTAATCCGGAAAACATGTACGAGCAGGTAGAATGGGGACTTCGAAGTTGTTAGAAAAAATTACAGTTGGATGAATCATAATTGTTGATATAGAGATATTACAGTAGATGAAACTGCCAATTTGATAATTAATATTTATCATGTAATGTCAAAAATTTTAATTACGTAGGACAGGCTCTGAGGCTCTACAATTGATTACTTCGTATACATAAAATCTTACCTATTTTTTATATAATTACGCAGTAATTATAGCAAAATAAAAACATATGGATACATATTTTATTTCCATTCCTATTTTGATATTTTTGATATTAATTAAATGATACAGACTTTCAAATTTAAAATCACATTCACATGAAATTACTTCAATTACTTTATTAACATTATATACGATCTATCAAATATTCATACGATATCCCTTAACATTAATACGAACGTATAATTTGGAATTATCCTTTTTTTTTTCATTAGGCTACTAGATTCTTTCCACGATTAAAACTGATGAAATTCGGTTGCAAGTTAAATATGATTAAAATCATTCCTTGTACAGGTTGCCAAAATTGTACATAAAATACGATACCTTCATTTGTATAAAAATTCTGCTTTTGAATCATTCAGTGTGACGCTTCACAACCAAAATTAATTATCTACATAAATTACAAAGAGACATGTTACTTAGTTGTTTATAACGTATTATTCAACAAAGCTTATGTGGTACAAACTATAGCCTTAGATAATTCTGATTATAATGAAACGTACTAAATTGTGTCTAATCAACTTTCTTTTTTTCTCAGCCACCACTACGAGTAACTCTGTAGTTATTCTTTTTCTTCACAAATCAAATATAGAACTACAGGATAGTACAATTAATATTGATCGGTAGTATCATCGTTATTAAAAGGATATTTTAATATCGACAACACTTAAATAGCGCACAATATGCATAGGTCGCAAGATAATACATATTACCATCTGTATAGTACCTACACAGGTGTCGTTCGATTAAGAATAATACATTTCATTTGCATAACAGTAATTCTACAGAAAACGCAGTTTAATATGAAAGAAGTATTTTAATTATAGTGTCAGATTGGGGTCACTCGATGCTTAGAGTACAATGAGAGAGCAAGTGTAGCCAGATTTCTGCAATTTTTAATTAGCGTTAATAATAAACGTATAGTGTTAATTGTTTAACATATTTATGTATCGAAAGTCAATGGTACTTTTTGTAAAATTACTAGCTATATCGGTTAAACAAATTGTGTACAGTGTGATATTTGAAAACATTTGGTATTTATAAAAATCATCGCACTGTGTTGAACTGACACATACAATCATAAGAGTTAATAATATTTGTGATTACATGTTAAGAATATATCTTTGTATTCCTTGGTCATTGAAATTTCTCAATTTTTTTTTTAGACACTACCTGGTTTCTCCTTTATAAATACTCTAAGCCATTACGAACTGCTTTCTCCTTGTAATCATTATTTTGGCGGTCTATCTTGATCAGCAAAATATTTTGTCGCATTAGGAAAACGCAAAGGATCCGGAAAATCTGGTGTTCCCAATCTATGCGGATTCAAGCAGTCTCTAATTGCTTGACCAAACGCACGTCTAACTCCAGGATCTACAGCTACAGCAATTGCAGCACCTTCAACTTCTTCAACGCCTGCTCGAGTTACACCTTCTCTCACTAAACGTTCCATAGACGCCGCTATCGCTGAATGATTTGGAGTAGGACTAACTAATAATCGTGGCTTTTGCTGTTCAATAAGCTTACGCCGTTTAGTAGGTAGTGTACCTAAATAAGCATCACTAAGTGTTGCTACACCCCCGTTTGTTATTCCTTGCATTTGTAGTTGGCGTCGTTGTCGTAGACCATCTCGAGCAATTATTGGTACCCAATCCTAAAATGGACAATTTTTTATAACATTGTTTACAATACAAATTCATATACATAGATAGATGTATACATACTGAAGGTAATGCTTCATGACCTGGGAACGTTTCTGGAATTTCTTCTCTATCTTCTGGTAGAGAAGATGCTTCAAATGTTGTTCTTTCTTGTACAGTATCTGTTTCCATGGGCTGGAATCATATCTAATTGTTAGACTTATTTCATTTCCACATTAAAACTGCAGAAGTATGTATGTATGTGTAACTTGCCTCTGTTTCCGATTGTGTTTGCGAAGGTTGATGCGCTGGGGCTGAAGGAACCGATGTTGCTTCGGAAGGTGCATTTTTGTATATTAAAAGCGGGACAATTTCTGAATCTGGAGGTTGTGTAACTCGTAAAGAATAAGTACGGAACTGAGCAATAAATGCATTCAGCACCCACCGACGTACTGTAGGATGAATACTCCCTAACATTTCAGTCTATTTGAAAAATTGAAGATCATTAATTATTAAAGTATGAAAAATATGCAAATTATAATGGATTCAATGAGACATGTAACATACCACAAAACGTGATGCAATTACTTCTAATCCTCCCTGTCCGCCACGAATAGAGTATCGAAGTACAGCACATAATTGCTTACCCATATTATTTACAATATTGAAAATTTCTTGCCCGAATCTAGTATCATCAATATCTAGAAAAAACAAACTTATATTGTCTTATAATTGAGATATAAAATTAAATATTTTACAGAATACATTTTACACAATGCCACATACCATTATTAAATAGATGTTGTAATATATCTTTAATATGACGGCGAAGTAGTGCTTCAACAGTAGCACAAATGTCTACTTGTTGACCGTTTCTAGTATTAGCTTCTTCTTCTGCGTTTAATAAAGACTGGAAATGTGGTCTTAACTGTGATAACAATCGTTCAGTAGCTTGCTCCTGAAGTGTTTCCGGTGCAACGTTTGGGAAAGAGTACTGGAAGAACTCTTGTAATGGTCTTCTAAGATGAGAAATTGGTTCTGACTGACCAATTCGTAATCTTATTAAACCTTCTAATGTCATATTCTGTACCTAAAAAATTATTATATATATATATATATGTCGAGGTTAACATTAGAATTAGGGTTAGGGGCGTGAAACGAATCTTCGTTTGGGTTACACGTTGTCGTTATGCAATAGAGAAGACATTGACTAGTGCAAATACGATTATTATAGAACCGGACAAGTAACCGTGGTAGTTAGGTACTCGAGAAACTAATGACAATGATCCTAGGTTCAATAACGAATCCGCGGTCGACGGGATGATAGATGAACGTACTCACAAAATCTAAGTCGGGCGCGTAATATTCACTGGTCGTAAGGGGTTACTCTTTTTCATCGATGAGATCGCGAGCGGGAATGACTTTCCCGTGCCGATGATGCCACAGAGGAAAACTATATTGGGGTGTGTCTAAGGACACGAGATCATCGGATTCGTCGAGAAAAGCCTTCGTTCAGAAAGTAAGGGAAATTGGCGTTGCTGCTAATTGGTCAATCTCCATACCGGTGGTTAGAAAAAGATGCTAGCCGCCCTCGAGGGAAAGTTGCTAGTGGAAGACGCCGCTCGTTGAAAAATAGGTCTCCCTATTTTCCCGTAGTTGGGACAAAGACTGTTTGTCTGTTTGAAAGACTTTAGTTGACTAAATCTTAAGATTTATAACGGGCCCTCGAGCTAACTGAACATGTACTGCGGAGACGCATCGACATCTGGCAATCATCTTACTCGAAGAATAGGGTCTGCGTGTGGCGAGCCACGGGACAGAGACCGTTGGAATGTTTACTGTCGCGTGTCGCCACGAATATTTCTTTTAAGGAGAGCTATAGAATTACTCCATACCTTTGTTAGACAAAGCGTTCATCCCGTGACCGCGGCTACGTTCGGCGACTGACTGTCGCCTCGAGCCCAAGCTCACTATCACAACTCTCGAACAATTACAATCGGATTGAATAACTACAATTGTTCAATTACAGCTATAGTAGACTCTAGGTTACAATGTTGCGGGATTATCCAAAATTCCAAAGGCTCCGATGTTCTTTCATCTCCGACATACACACACACACACACACACACACACACATAAATTTCACTTACCATCATATATAAATTTCACAAAAATGTTTCTTACCACTAGGACAGATAAATTCACGAGGAAATTTTCTGCAGTTTCTGGGTCTTGAGACGTGAAAAGACTCATTTGGATACCTCTACGTTCTAACAAGTCCGCAAGAGTTAGATCACCCCCAGTAGCATTACCAGTACTAATAGTGAAAAATGATAAGAATTTATGTTTTACTTAACGAATAAATGTCTCAAGTATTCTGCAAGTAATATACACACCTATTTCCAATAATTCCTACGCGAATATTTCCACCAGTACGTATCTGCACCATATTCCCCAGACCTTCGGGTGAGTTAGAATCTAACAGCAAAAATGATGTAGATTTTAATTTAAAACGTGTCAAAAACAATTCAACGAATACTTACTGTTAATATTGACACTGATATTAGCCTGTGGTTGACCAACCCTACCTCCTAAAATTTGTTGCTGTAAGTACATTAACGGATCGTAGATCGCATTTGTTTGTGACGTCGTTGATGCTGTAGTATTTGTAGAGCTGGTATTGCTAGTAGCACTTGAAGTTGTCGCTGTAATATGAAAAAATGATTTTATAGGTTAATAAATAGTTAACAAATAACAATTATTTAATATTTACTTAAATTATATACCTGTTTGTGCCTGGGATGGTGTTTCAGGCGTAGTTTGAGTTCGTGTTGCCTGCGACGTAGAAGTAGCAGTACTAGGAGTTGTAGTCGAGGTGCGACGAACATGATGCGAATTACAAGAAAGGAATGGATCAAAATCAAATGCTTGTCCTATACTCATTCCAACACCTAAAGGATGAGTCTGTTGATGGAATACGTGTGGACGCGACGTACTTCTAGTTTGTGTTGCTGTGGTAGGATGAGTACCAACATTGCTTCTATAATAATATGTAAGGAATATTAAATTCAAATTAGAAGCATAGGTGTATAAATTATTCGTATTATGTAAAAGTAATGATTAACATACCGTGCCTGCGTACTTTGCCCAGCATTTGTGTTCCCACTATCAAGTGATGCAGCAGTTAATTGGCTTGCTGTTAGAGGATTTCGGGTTATAAGTCTTGTGTTAGCTGGACCACCTTGTACCATATGACCAGCAACAGCCTGCATCAAATTTCGTATGAAATCAGGCGGAGGAGCTGAGCCCCAATATGCACCAGTGCTACCATCCATTCTCCCTATAAATTATAAAATAATAAACGAATATAAATGACAATTGAGCTTGAATCATAGTATTAAAACTATTAGTAAGCCCTACCACCATTATTATTGTTGTTGTTGCTATTATTATTATTTTCACCAGCTTGAGGCTGTTCACTTCCAGGTGGAGCATCTATGTTACTTTCAGGACTAACTTCCATTAATACTTCAACATTGTTTGGTAAGTTAAACACTGTTCCTATAACATAATTCTAATTGTTTTATCTAAATAATTTACTTTTTTAGACGCAAGAAAACTTATACATACCAAACGGAGATTGTGTTGAATCTAATTGTGGTTGTTGTTGTTCAGCTTGTTGTTGAGTACTAGATTCCGATTCTTGTTGTTGATTGGCGTCATCAGTATTAGCTTCATTTGTTTCTGCTTGCGTAGGTGTACTTGCAGATTCTGCATTTTCTTCATTACCATTATTATTATTTGCATTACGACCATGTAAACTAATGTGAGCCTGGTAGAAACACGATATAAAATAATTTTATTACACCTGGAACAAAATTTAAATACTATTGTTATTCATCCTCACCTCTACCTGGATTGGTATACCGGGCTGCAAAATAGTTGAATGTTGAATAATAATTGGTCTACATCGTAAGTTCCTGGGCGGTTGTTGACTCATATCAACAATTATGTCACTTAAAGCATGACAGGCATGTGACATATAATGCAAGCATTCGCTTACACCATTCACAAATGTTTGAGTTTCTTCAATGCGTCTTTCCTAAACATAAATGATTTTTTCATTTCAAATTACTCACATTCATATTTATGAACATTATTTACTTACACCTGGATGTAATGAAGGATCATCACGCATAAGTTTACAATAACGTTCTGTATGAGGTCGTAAACGAGATTGTGTATCAATTAATAGGTCCAATAATTCTGCCAATTGTGGAGGTCGTGGAAGTCTAAAAATAATAGATTTATGAATTATGTAATAGAACATCATATTATACATATATAACTATACAGGATCCCTACTGTGGTGATGGTCGTCGATTAGATTGTTCGTCATTATTTGATGTAGAACCTTGTTGTTCAGATTGTGGTTGTTGTGGCTGTTGTGTATCTGCTTGATTCTCCTCATTAGTTTCATTTGCTGGTCTTGATTCAGCATTTTCATCATTGTTTCCTATGTTCATAGTTAACAGTTATATGTAATAATTTATACTCAATCTTTTTATTCTTAATACGTTTTATATACAAACCCCTAAGTAATGTAACGTTGTTTGCACCAACTGCAGATAAGGCAGCTGCTATTGCAGCTGCAGCAGCCTCTGCCAACCGGGCACCACCATTTGTTGCATTTTCATTATTACTGAAAAGGCTAAATAATTTATCAATTTATTTTACTCCTTTCCACAGTAATTACTAAATTTCTTTTTTTTTTTTTACTTACTACTGTTCTGTATCCAACTCTGACTCCTGCATGAGTTGACTAAATGGTGGTCGATTATTTTCAGATGTAGAGAGATTTGCGGAATTAGAGGGGCTCTCGAGTCGATCCATAAGACGATTTGCGCGTTCAAGCATGTGTCTTGCAGCAATTAATCGACCATTAGATAAGCTGTTGCTGAATTGAGGTACTGGCAACCCTTTTAAATGAAATAAAACAACTCTAAGAAAAAATCTCTGTAGAAAAAATATAAGTAAAATAATGAAAAAATCCGAAAATTTTGAAATTATATATTATATCAGACATATATTAGATCTAATACCATGTCCTTCCACAATTTCAGCTGGTACTGACATTGCACCCAAATACATAGCATTACCATGCATTTGAGCACGAGTGAGTCGGTAATGTGTTCTTTGTGGATTTTGCCACATTTGTGATCCATGATTCTGACCTTGACTTTGACCTCCGTCATTTCCACGTTGACCAGGTTGAGGTGGTGCACGTTGTACCAAATGTATAACTTTTCCATTAACATCTAAATTGTAAAATAATTTAAATCAATAATGTCCTTTACTTTATATTTGTAAATGTAATACAAACTTCTTTACCATAATCATTTAATTTTTTCTCATCTTGAAGAACTCTACCGCAATAAATAAGTCTTTGTGAATCTGCTGGTACTGCCACTGTTTCTGCTATATATTCTTTGAAACCTCGAACTGTAATTTGCTATATAAAAAATCTAAGTCATTTTTTCTCTTTTAGTCTTTTGCAACTTTTACTTTAATAACATACAACAACAGTTTATAGTGACAGTTCCAAATCTATTAAGAAATACTGTCTTGATATAATTATACAAAAACATTAAAGTATATTTCATATTAATATTTCACATTCATCAGTATTGTTACATCATGGTTGATATTTCCAATTATTTCTACCAATAGTATAATATTATTTACATTAGGAATATGAGATATATAAAGAAGATATTATAATTTTATGTAGTATTATATTTATATTCATTATACAACAATATTCTTAAATCTAATAATAGATACCGAAGTTATCAAAAATTTGGTATAAGAATTAGAAGATTATAAATCATAAAATATTTACAGAAATAACCTCAAAATAATGTCGCTATAAAATAACAATGACTAGTGAATATTCTAAATGAAAAAAATTCACATCTATAATAATTATTCCTAACGTATAGTATAGAATAATATAAAAATAGAAATATGAGTAAGTACATAAATAATCATGAAGCATGCTATTAAAAGCATTACAATCAACAATAATGTTAATTATAAACATAGAGAATAGAAATTCTTTATATGAAAATGGCAAAAAAATTACTTACATCGTCTTCCAAGGAGAAAGTATGATTTTGTGAATCCAAAGTCTTTACCGTAAGGTCAATCATTGTTAGACTGCTTTAACAGCTACAGTAGAACTGAAATTCGAGAAAATGAACAATAGTATTAGGGCGAAGGTGCGTAATACAGAATCGACTTTTACACTCACGCAGGCACGTAGATACAAGACTGTAAACGACACTTGATTACTACCGAGGAGAAATATTCGATATCTAAAGTACGAAAAAATAGTTAATCCTAATACAAATCGACTCGAAGATATAAAGAAGCTACATAAATAGATTCTAAAACTATGTTCTTATCGTATAATGGTTTTTTTTAATGAACCCACCGATGAAATTTTACAGTAACGATATGACACGATACACGTTATTTTACCCAGAATTCGCTGTAACAGCGACCCCACAAGCGTTGCCAATACATTGGTTCAATTATTCCCTAGATAGAACACGATTCAGAATTGATAAAAATCATATTTCTGCAGTACCTACCTATCTTGATATTCCCCCGATATCTGCTAGATGACACCAGCAAGGTAAATAAACGACAAAATACGAATCAATTACTGGTCTCATCGATTTGAATTAACGTATCATAATTTAACACCAACTTTGATCATAAAATAACTCGTTAGTGAAGAATAATGACAAAAAAGTACATATGTGTTACAAGTTTTGGTACTATATATTAAATTAATACTATATTGTCTAAACAAGGTGTTTATACAAAATATCTTGCGTGTAAGTTATCTGCATTGTACATTTGGTATTTTCTTCTTAAAAATAATAATCTTGTCGATAAATGAAATTACCCCTGACGGTTTTCTTTTATAGATGCTTACATGATTCGATTGATATTCACACATTACACTACAAATACAGAAGAAAAATATTTGAATCTAAACGTTTTATTTCTGCCAGCTCGAAACATAGAGAGGAAGTTGAAAGAAAAAAGAATGGTATTGTCGCAGTAATCATTTACGTCTTACAGAATCTTCCAAATGCATGTTACGAATTCATTTACTTTCGATCGTGTTTGTACCTTAAGGTGTCGCTTTGAGACGCGAGGTCGAAGAATATCGAACATTCGAAACATCTGTATTGATCTGTAACCAGTAACACCGATCTTCTGTATCTTGTCGCAGTCAGATGAAAATAATTCGAGCGTTACCAACGGATACATATCGAAAGCGAGGCATCGCCTCGCCATGGACTTCGCGTGATCCGACACGAAGATGAAAAAGAGAAGCAGAGAAGACTCATGGCAAGCCGATCGCATTATTCAGATTAGGGCATCGACTGAGCCACGCGAGTATGCGAGTACGCGCGTTTCTTTGTATGCGTATACACGTGTACATACTTATATCGGTGGAAGATAATACGGTCGATCGTGCACCACAGAAGAATGTTAATGGTGCTTCAGTTTTGTATGCAGGAAGTGACGGCGCGTCCCGTCTCATACCGTAGCGGGTCCCGGCGCCCCAACGTCCGAGCAGAAAAAGGCACAATAAGACTAATAGAAGTGAAAAACCAAGAGATTCACCCGTTCCCGTGTTGGAGGAAGGAAAGAGAGATGCTCCTTTAAATCCCATCATAAACACACATAGCCAGAGGCTCTCAACATTCCTCAAAAATCGAATATTTACACGAACTATCGTAATTTTCAATCCTCAATTTGGTAAGCTTGATATCTTCGATCCGACGCTTTTGTGATCTATATGTGATTATGGTAAGATTTGGCTACCAGGGATTAACGCACAAATGGTTTTAATATTATACCTTTTATGACTAAAATATGCTTAGATTGACCAATCATCTATAGAGATTCTATAGAGAGGAAAATTTCTTATACTTGTTTGTCTTAATCGCAGAAACTTGCGATTTTTTATTTTGTCATTTCCATAAAATTAGCGGCGGCGAATGTGTTGATGGAATATTTCTAAATAATACCGTATGGTTCGTGTCACCTGATTATGTAGGTAGTGCATTTAATTATAGCAATATGAGCTTAATGTATTTGGTTAACGCATTTCTTGGATCGAGAATGAAGATCGCTGCATCAATGCAGTGACAGAAAAAGTAAGGGTTATATGTTGGCCCTATGGAACAAGAAATAAACAGGCGCCAGCCAAAGTTGCAGCTTCGTAATGATGTAGCTATCTCGATTTAACATGCTTCGCGGTCTTGCCCGTTAGTACATACTTAACTTGCTTTACTAGTGTGAGCTTCGCCGTTCTTAGCATAACTTAACCCGGCTCCGTTTCCTTTACTGCTAATAATAATGATAGAATGAAACGAGAGGCGACGAAGAAACGAAAAGGAACATTGTCCAAGTGAGAGGAAATACAGGAAGGAAACGAAGAATACAGAAAAAGAGGGTATTGTCAACGAAACAAGAGTTCTTATGATATATAAAATCGAAATAAAACGAACTGATCTTTAGGACTAATACTTGAAACTCATCAAGTACCAAGATTGTCATTCAAATCATGTTGTTGCTGTTCGATATGTACCGATTTCGCTAGCACTCGACACGAGCGATATTAGAGTACATATCTGTTTGATTAATAGTTACGGCGATTCATCAAGTCAAGAGTATATACATGCACACATGCACACGTATCATCATCTATGCACGTATCTGGACACGTATACGCAGATAGAACTGGCATGCTCCACATAGATACTGGTTTGAAACGAATCCTACAAAGAATTCAAAATACCAACTTAGCATTGACTATCTCGCGCTACCTTAATGCTTTTATATCCTCTAAACTGCTACTGGCTACTGCCTTCTTTCTCATCCTCTTTCTTCCTTCCAGTCGTTCCTCTTTCACGACAAGAAAACGAGGAGTTCGCGTGCGTGTCTTGAAGCTATGCAACAGGGAGAGATCCAGGGAAGCTGGTACGAGAGATAAACCAATACCGAGGCCGGTAGCGAGCAGTGCGTGACACGTTGAACCGTGTGTACTGTGTGTGTTGGCGCCAGGCCGCATTCTCGCATTCGTTAACTAACACATCGAGTTAAGTCCCTCCGCAGCTCGTGCCTTGTTCTCCCTCGCCTTCCCCTACCTCCATCATCTCCACCTCCTCCTCACCAACCCTCTACCCCGTCCCGGGAACCCTTCGCGATATTAAGAGCGGTCACGGATCCCAAATTTGCCATCCGTAGAGAGGCGGGACACCGATTTGTCCTCGTCCCGTTTGCACGCCACCGGTACGTGGTAAGATGACCGGTTTCTACTGGTGTACATCGGTCGCCAATCGTGTTTCGGAACAAAGTGGTTCTCCAGAGGAGACTACATCCGTGTCCAGCTATCGAAACTTATTGTCTCGGGTGATTATCAATCGTGATATCGTTTCATCCTTGAAACCCGATGACGCACGTTGATCGACTCCGAAGACGGAGTTACGGTAGAGTATATTAAACAATAAAACGCCAACTGCCTCGCTTATTCGTTGTATATTTTATGCGCAACTTCTTCCACTTCTTCATGTATTTTCTCGTTTATCTTTGTGGTCAAGGCGAGTTCCATTTAAAAAAGCTTCTTCGACAGATATTCATGGGACATTAACGATACGAAGCGGGGACACGGAGTCGTGCCCAGAAGTTCCTTTCTTCTCTCATCGAGGAAAAGCGCGATGATGCATCGTGTCAATGGAATTCATAGAAACCGGTCGGTGAAAACGCGAGCCGCGCGGATCGTGAGATTGTATTTACTGTCGCTTCAATGATCCACGGAGAGACGACCGTCGAGGTCGGTAATTAATCTGTATCAGTTTACAATGAACGAAAGAGAGCGTTGAAAGATCGCTTGTAATCAATATTAATTACTAATCAATAAGCGAAGTGAATCACGAATTGAGGAATTTTTCCCGTTTAGTAAAAATTGTTGATTTAATGGCATAAAAATGAATAAGTTGATGACAAATTAAAACATCAATTAAAGTATTGCGTAATTTTATAGCGCAGCGGATAAGGAGCTTCGAGAGACGATAAAAGAATCGAACGTTATCGCACGAATTAGTGACGGCTATTGTACCTGAGATGCTATTGCAGGGAACCAGTGGCAGGACCGTGGACCGCGTTAAACATCGTGTAAAAGGTGAGAGGCGTGTACCAAGTTGATATATATATTGTTAGCCGTACCGATTTCTTGCCGTGTCTACGTTTACAAAGATCTGTAGCTTGACAGTGAAAACGATAACGGAGAATGACGAAAAGGACGAAGAGAGGATCGAGAATTTCAACGGATTAACATTCCAGCAACGTTCCTAACCACTTCGAAATTCATCGTGACAACGCGAACGATAAGAAGAATCTATAAGAAGAATCAGGCGAAGCTTTTTAATGGTTTTTGATCAGCTCGAAGTCTACCTTGTCACCAAACACGATAAGAGATACAACAATGTTAACAATGGTAAAAAATGACGAGTATCACTGACTTTATTAAATGTGTATTCTAGATGCGTTTTTTGATGGTTTGTTCGTGAACGTTTGACGCGCAGAGGCAGTATACGTATAGGATGATAATAAAAAATGTAAGTTTCACCGAATCAACGTTCCAAGAACATTCTTATTAATTCATCTACCTGGAAATACGTTGTGACAACTAAAATGAGTAGCACGAAGATTTCAGCTATGTCGTCCCACGATTTTCATATATCAAGCTTCAACGCGACAATAGCACGGTAATAATAAGAATGAGAAGAAGCATAAAGAAAAAGAACGGTGAAGATCTACAAGTTTCATCGAACCAACATTCCAAGAGCGTTCTTGGCAGTTCACCTACCTCAAAATCCATTCTCCCTCTCTCCTGAGATACCTATGGCGCTTAGCCACGATCTCCAAAGCGTGATTCGAAGGAAAGGGTGCGATCTTACCGCGTTGACAGTATCACAGGTAAAAGAAGAAAGTGAGAAAATAAAAAAACGAAGATATGCAATAATAAGAGAGGAGTGGCATAACTCGCACATAATGCGTCGCAATTAACCCCCCTCGCTTACATGTAATTTTAATAAGTACGCGTTACGGTATGTATAAATTTGCATAGGCACACAGAACGTAATAAGCACCTGGAATTAATGTTATCGCGCGCGAGGCAGTAGCCGGGATTAAAAATGTGTCCGAGCGTCTGCATGGATGAGAGAACGGTCGGTCCGGTCATGGACCAAAAGAAATGCAAAAGGAAACTCGAATATATGTATAAAATTCGTGTTGCGATAGCACGTTTACATCGTTTAACATGTACCATATATTTGACTCGATTGTTAAATAATCATCAAGATACAGTATGATGTGACTTTGCTTTCAAGGTATCAACCGTTTATGAAGTCCGAGTGTCGGTCGTACGTGTCGTCTACTAGCTGCTACAACAGAGGAAGAAAGATGACAAGGAAAAGAGAGAGAGGAAAAGAGATAAACAAGCAGAAGACAAGGAGAGTAAGAATAAAAGAAAGAGAGGGATTTACGAGCGAATTATCTGGTATTTTCTTTCAGCCTGCGGACGGCTAAGCAAAGGTCAAAAGTTGAGCAATGCTATCCTTATCGATGCAAACACCGCCTTCGCATATGCAGTGCGCAAGCATCGAGAGATTGGCGGGACTTCTTGCCTTCTCGCGTGAAAACGTTCACGCTAGTCACGCTGGTGCCATTGTCGAAGAAAATCTTGATCGCGTGCCGCACCAATTTTTCTCCCTGATTTCCGCTTTGCCGTGACACTTTCGAGAGGCTTTACTGTTATATCGACGAATTACTTTCAGTGAATCGTCCAGAGAAGAGAACGATATCGAGATACTCGTGAATCATAGAGCAGGTTATACGAAGCACCCGATTATTAGAATCGTTAAAGATGTATCACGAACGAGAAGACTTATTGCGAGGATCTTGTGTACCCTCGAGACTCGTGCTCGATAGAAACCGCACGACGAAATTAAGGGAGCACGCATGGTTGTTTCACGTGCGGAACTTCCGGTTGCTGATCCGTGCGAACACACACAAGCGACAAATAGATTGACGATTGCCGATAAAAAGATAGAAACGGATGGAAAGCGAGAGAAGGGGCAAAAGAGGAGAGACGCGAGTCGGTGTACACACATAATGTACGAGTCCTGAGAGGAGTCGGAGTCCCTCCCGGAGGCGCGGCGCCGCGCCGCGCCACGGCACGACGTTGTGACTATAAGTAAGTCTCGCGCGGCGCGCCGCGGCTTAATGCCGTTGCCGCGTTCGTGGCGCCAAGAGGAGGGCCCATTGGCGACGATAAGCCTCCTTCGTGTCCGGCACGAACGAGAAAAAGAAAGAGAGAAAAAACGGAGATAGATACACAGCAGTCAGCTTTCACCCGCGTTTCAGCAGTGAATATATATACCCCGTCGGGGTGTGGATCGAAACAGTGTAGATAATACGTAGCTGTCAGTCGTATCCGGCCAGTGTCAGTCTAGAGTTAGTGTCGGCGAACAGAGTGACCGAGTGTCGTTCGCGAGCCACTCAATAACACCTATCGGAAAGATAAACTTTCAACCCTTAAACGTTATCATTCGGAACTCGATGAGATCTGCTTCGTACGTTCTTTCTCACTTGCTATTCTAGATAAGTTATCCATGTTTTTTTTTTAATTCCATTTAAATTCGTATCACCACCGAATCGAGGTTTATGGTCGAAACAATTTTTTAATCCTCTTACAAACGTACTCTTTGCTTCTACTTCAAGTGGATAATCCTTTTATCACCAAGTGATTGTAAAATTACTTGTGTCCTGTGATTCGCGTATTCTATTATTCGATAGTAATAGAAATCGGTGCAAGTGTCAGACATAGAGAGTAGTGACAAAGACAGAGAGGGAACAGTGAACCGAGAAGCAGTGGAAGGTGATTGATATCCAGGGGATACGCATGGTCCGTCCGGACCGGGGAAGATCACCTCTGTCGACGAGCACGGACCTTTCTACTGGCCCGTTTGGATGGTGATCAGCACGGAAGCGTTTTAACGTTCAAACAACCATGTCGGGGCTGCTTTACACGCTTTTAGGGTTGGCGGCTAGCTCGAGCCTTCATTGCGCTGTTCGCCGCGAGATAAGCCCATGCACCTGCCGACAGGAAGCGTTCTCCAGCACCGTTATCAACCCGGCGCAGGCTGCTGTCGCTGCTGTAGCCGCCGCGGCTGCTGCTACGACCGGTAACAATGCCGGTCACCATGGACACGGGGAACGGATCGAGGTCGTATGCGAACGGATGGACTCTTTCGAACAAGTGGCAGGGGCATTAAGGGGCAAATTCACCACCGAGCAACAAATTACTTTGCGTGTTTCTCATTCAAATCTCAGGGATATATCGCGGCATGATTTCAAAGAGCTGCGGATGTCCATTACGAAGCTCGAGCTGAATCACGATCGTCTAGGGTGAGTGTGTAAGTTTACGTGCATAAAATCGGGATTGTTTAATATCGTAGATGTTTAGTTTAATTTCTTCTTTCTTTGCAAAGAAATCGTTATCTTGATGTGTATATAAATATCGTGCGTGTAATGTGTCTCTTTTTAATTATTCATAATTATTCGATTATCTTTTCTTGGTCTATTAGTTAGGTCAGGAATCGCGTGTTTGTGTTTCTTTTATCCGTGCAGGACTTTAGGGATTTTTCTTTCAGAAGCAAGCATAGCTTGGTTTGCTCAGTTTGAAACAAAGTACCGATGTTTGTGATAAGAATGAACTCGGTATCGAGTTTCCGGTTTCAAGAAATTTTCCTCCCACATCTCATGAAAATTCCACGGGCTTTCACCAAAATGTTGATGAAGAAAATCGTGTGACGACGATAATGACTTGTGGATAAGTGATATCAGCCACGTTTACTCTAACTACGCGGGTACAGTGATCGAGCTACGATCGAGTTTCTGAATTTTTCCACTATTTCTTCTGGACATTATTTAAACCAATTTATTTATCTGCCCAATTTATTTCTTCCGTGAAAAATCGATTTTTCTAAAAATTCACAGTGGAGGTTCTAGCTGACAGAATGACATACATTCAAAGTATTATAATATTTAATTATTACTGATTTTTGAGAAGAAAACTTTATTTAACGAAATTAATTAATAAGAAGATTCGAATCGTTATTATAATGCAGGCTTTACGCATTCATGTTTAACTATGCGTTGTCTGACTATACTTCGCTTGTCTGACCATAAAGTTCCTCAATCACTGACGAAATGTTGTCAGAACTTTCGTAAGATATGAAATACAAACAGACTGTAGAAGAAGAAATTTGGAGCAGCATGTGTAATAGAAAAGACGAAAAGAAATTTATGACAAGTATTTGTACGCAAATGATTGTCATTCAGAACTTGTAGAAAAGCATGCGTGTGAATACATCGTATACATTGTCGATACGAATAACAATATCTTGGCAAAAGGTCATCGTCTGATGTTGCAAGTATTGAGTAAAGACATTTATACGTAACAAAGAAGAAATTCTAATTGATAAAATTATTTTTCAAACTGACAATTATACCGTAATGTTCGATGGCAAAAACCTTTTTGAGCCGTTTAAAGAAACGGATACAAAGTGTGTTGTGGAAAATGATGCGTTTCCAGATAAACGTGTAGAGTAACAGCAGTGTCCTTCAATTTATAATACATTGATTCTAATGTACGTGTACATTGCTGGAATGTATCTGGAGTAATTACTATAATCTTTGTCCTCGTTTATCTTCGGAAGATATTAGTTGCTTTTATATATTTTTACACGGCTGCTCAGATAGAATATTAAATAATACGACGATAGTGGAACGAGAGACAAAATTTTGAACATCTAGAAAGTGCTACATTGTGCGGAACGAATGCAACAACTTTTATTACGATCGACAAAACGACGAAATAATAAAACGACTATAAAAGGCGAAGGTAACATTCGAGCCTTTGTTGAAGATCCTTGAAAAAATAATTGCTTTATCGGGGAAAAAAAAGATATGAATTCATGCGTTAATATGGTAGATGAAGCTTGATCGATCGTTAATTACAAATTTACCGATTAAGTATAAACGTATCAAGAATCGCGAGAATTTCCTCGTTTCTAGATAAATATCGTCGTTTTGTTTTCTCGAACGGGCACAAAGGACGGACACTGGTCTTCCTTGATTATCCTGATACACGGTGATACTTGCCAGATGAGAGAAAACGAAAAGTCCTTGACGGACGAACAATCATCGAGAATGCGTCGTCGTTACCCGCGAAAGATAGAAAAAGAGACAGAGCTACGGGCACGAGAATGAAATCTTAATCGTGCCCGACCTTTTCGAACGAGTTATCAACAAGAAGCCCTCCGCTTATCGTCTCGGAATAATTAAATAACGAAATGCTGTGAGCCAACATTATGTGAATAATTAAACGATAATGACCGTGTTTCGCCTATGTTTTACAATTGAACAATTTCATTGGTCCACTCTTTGTAAACTCGCCTACTTCGATAAAGATTTGCGCAACTCTAGAGACACGACTATACAAGTTGCATGAGAAAAGAGAAAGAAGAAAAAGGAACTTCTATAAAATGGAGGCAACCGAGAGACAGTTCATCTTTAGCTTTAATTGACAAAATTTTCCCTACAATAGGTTATTAAATGAACTGATGTATTTCTTTTTATCATATAAATGATATTTTCGAAATATGAGTGAAAAATGAAATTAATATTACAAATAATTTTAATTCTAATTTATTTTATCGGAGTTTCATGAAAGTGATGATACGTAACGTGGAAAAATTGTATAACACGAGGAAAATGTAAGTTTCAGTTCTACGTCACTTATAATAGAAATTAGTGGAAATAAGAACGACGAAACGGTTCCAGTTATAAGAACTTTTACACTTTGTACTTGATATAAGTCGTAAGTTAATTCTTCCTGCCCTTAACCCGACTATCACGGGAAGATTTAGACCCACTTCGTTGGTCCGTGACTAGGACAATAAGCGATAACTTCGTTTCACTCGAGATAATTGAGGATTGATTGTGTATCGCTTGCTAGCCATGTGTTTACAAGGGCCACAAGTTACTCAGTTTTTGGTCGTCTTCGTACGGAGATAACGCACTATCGTGAGATGACATTCCAAATTTCTCGAGGGCAACAAGATGTATCACCTCTTTTTCATATTCAGATCTTAATTATCTTTAGATATGTGACATGTCATATGAGACATGTCAAGCAAATGTTTGTACTATTGAACGAAAACAATGAATATTTTTTTTTCTTAAATAAATAATCTGCAAATTGATCGAATTTTCATTTCGCTCGATTTAATTCCAAAGTGATGTGTATTTCTTAAATTGTTTAATTTTCTTATTTGCATCTCACGAAAAATCTGTATATCTTATCGTCGCGAAATATCTTCGACATCTTAATTATAAAAGTAAAGATCTTAATTTGTAATGGACCTATGCTCGAATAATAGAATTAAAAAGCGACTTCATATTTTGTAGGTTCGTAGACGGCGAAGTTTTCGCGGGGTTGGGAAGAACGCAATATCTTAGTCTCGCGGATAACGAAGTACCATCTATACCGAGACATATTCTGTCGCATCTCTCATTGCTGAGGACCCTAGATCTCAGCAGAAATCGGATAAGCCGTATAGACTCGGATGACTTTAAGGTATGCATGCGTACACATAAGAATCTGTTTGCATCATTTATTAGTTTTCTTCCTCGCGAGTGAATATGTACATACTATGTCGAGACACGTGTTCAGGAATCGAAGCTTGTATTTCTTGTGCAACTCACGAATGCGCGAGAAGTTTGAATCATTTATCGCAAAGTGTCTTCTAACGATTTACGCGAGAATACTAAACACGTGGATACGATCCCCTAACATATCGATCGTAGTGCGTAAACACGAAGCTTCGTTTATATGCATCTCTTATTTTCCCAGTGTTTTATGCAAATATACTGCCACGTGCATAAGAAAAAGTAAACGAAAAAAAGAGAACGGGTTCATCAGCAATGGTATTTAGCATCGATTGTATAAAGCAGTTTATAAACAGGAAGAACATAAACGCATCATTAAATGACGAACAGTTTACCAGATTTGATGTAACCTCTGTTGACCGTGTTAACACCGAATTCTGTTCAGATATTTCATTTATCGAACTGGATAAATCTGATCTTATTTGCAACGAATAGTATCCAATGTTTTGCATATTCATCTCTTACGATTCCTGTTTACAATGAAACTTTTACGTATACTGTTACATAGTACTCTAATGTGATTCAATGAAACGAATAAATAAATTATGTGGAAATCGTTTGAGACTGGCGCGTGGATTATTTACGTGAAGTTATACGTAAAGCATCCAATTAAACATCTATTTTACAGTTTCGTTCGCTTATTTTTCTATACTACTTTGTTTTCTTTTTCTTTTTACTGCTATATCAATCATGTCTATTAAATCAACACACCGTAAGGACAATATATTCTAAGCACGTTTTGCATATTACGCGTGACTTCACGATGTATTTGTAGCCGGCGCGACGTATGAACGAACAATTCATCTCGAAGAGAGGAAGACAGCTAGTAGAGAGCTTGGTGGGGTTCCCCTGGCGCTTGTCGCGCACGTGACCGGCCACGTGCAGAGAATTGTCCGCCAATCGTTCCTCAAACGATTCGTGCTACTTATGGGAATATATATTTTTCTTTTTTTTTTTTTTTACCACTGCCTCGTGTTACTTATCACACGATTTGCGAGTTAAAGAACAATAGAAATATGCAAAAATCTTGTACACGTACTTTTTTTTCAATCTCACTCTATTTCGCGATTTTATGAAATAGGTCGATAATTGCAAATATCCCATGTCAAAGAGACAGTTTCAGTTGCTTAAACGAGACACTCGTTGATAAAACAGAATCAGTTATGTATATTTAAATAGTAGATTAACTAACTCTACGAGAGATTAACCCTCCGGCGCTCTTTGATTCATTTTCGATCGAATCTTAAGTTCGAAGATCACAGCAGGGTTAACACTCGTATCGTAAAGTTTTAATTGCATGGTTAAGAAACGAATTAATATGTGCTAATTGCAAGTGTCTATTCCGAAGTAACTAGAAATAAAATACGTTTGAAACGACGCTTACTCATACGCTTTCTAGTAAATTAAATATTGTAATATTATATCGTATATATGTAAACAAGGGAAAAACGGGCAAGTTTGATGTAACAATACCGTCTATGTGATGAATTATCGGAGAAAAATGTTTATCGCGTGACTGTTGTAAACAGCTGTTGATTCGGATCAATTGGTTTCAGTAAACGCGGATCGCAAACATCTCGGATTCTCATTGGAACATGAACGTCTAGCATGATTCAAAAAATTCTTGCTGTTTAACAATGTTGCTTCAGTATGTAATCCGTGAATACTTATCGTGTAGCCGTCACTCTTGATTAAACGTTGCGCGTTCTCGTATTTAATCACGTTTGTCGACGCTGCTGAATACAATCTCTTTAAATCGCCGTTTCATTTCTATTTCCTTCTTCCTTTTACATTTTTCTTTCTCTTTTATTTTCTTGTTTCTTTTTTTCGTTTTTTTTTTTTTTTTTTTTATCTAAACTAAACGATGAATTTATTTTATATAAGATAATGCACATGTAAATATAGCTTAAACCTACATAATTTCTATTGTTTTAACACATGTATTCTTAAAATGCACATTTTACCTTATCATTTTCAGTACAACCCGACATTACAGCATCTCCTGTTGGCCGGAAATGCGATTTCAGAAATGGTGCCAGGCTCGTTGCCACCATTAGTGAAGCACCTACACGTTGGCCGCAATCAGTTACAAAGCCTGAATCGAACGTTACGGTAAGACACTTTCTTGATTACCGAAAATATACGTCCATTCACGAACCTCCTAGAACGTATCGGACATCCTGTTTACCATTCCAACAGTGGCTCTTACTTAATTGGCTCTATTCATCGTTGATGCAACGAGCAGCTCCTCGGACTCGGCCGAATGATTAAGCAAACGTGCACGCAGATTATATGCAAAGGAGAGAACAATTAAGCTTGCGATCTAGTCACGTGTTCGAGAACCGTTTCTTTCCTTTTCTTTTCTCTTTTGTGAAATTTAAATTGGGTCGATAAAAAAGAAAGAGAAAATAAAAGAGGAAACAGAAGTATAGAAGAAAAACGAAGAAATTTTTGGTTCGTTCATTCGATGAAACAAGCAAAGATTTGTTCTTTTTGGATTTTATCGGAACGAGAGCATCGTCGCCATCCACATGACTTAATCTTGTTTCAGAGATTTGAATCAGTTGGAGTGGTTGCTAATTAACGCCAACGAGCTCACGTCTTTAGATGGCGAGCTACCGTCTTCTGGCCATAACCTGAAGATGCTCTACGCCGTGGACAATAAATTAACTCACTTGCCAGCAGAATTTCGCTACTTACATCGTTTAGAAAGTCTGTATCTTCAGCACAATAAGATTCGCAGTCTCGATGGCACGCTGCAAAAGGCTCGTAGATTGAAGTTTCTCGAACTTTCGTACAACGATCTGCAAGAGGTAATCGATGATCGAATATAACAAATAACAACTAACTAACTTTCTTACTCAATAGAAGAGAATTATTAAATATACAAGATTACCAATACTTTAGATTGTCCTCCCTTCTAAAAATGTAAAGAATGCACGTTTTGATCCGACCTAGAACATCGTGTAATAGTTAGTTTTATTTCGGTTTATTGAAACGATTCAAAATACTTTATTAAATATCATCTGCAAATATGATGTGCTGATATCTACGTAACGGTGGCCTGTACAACATTCAGATACTCGTATGAAGTGCAAGTGCATGATCACGATGTATGATAACGCGTGGAGGCGTTCGTTCAATGTTCCGTACATTAAGTCGATTACTACATCCTAATGTGATTATTATGTCGTACGCTTCCGTTTCGCGGATTAAATTTTTATTACGATGGACGGTTAGCATGCGATGGTCTTAGTCGTAATTGGACGATTTGATCGACTTCTTGAATCGTCCGCAAAGGTTTCACTCTTAGCTGTTACTTGTTATTTCACGAATTAAAGCCGACCGTGTTATTTTAGAAGAAACCTGTTTCGTCTATTAAACTGATACAGTGAAATAATTAATATTATATCCAACAAAGAGAATGTAGTAATTAACGATACTTTTAATAGACAGATAATATGAAATATCATCAAAACCTTTGTTCTTAGTTAACGGAAGAAGATTTCCTAGAAGCAGAGATGTTAGAAGATCTAGAGCTCGGACACAATTCCTTAAAATCGTTGGGTAGCGCGGGTAATGGTAATGGCGACGGAAACGGGGGCAACAGTGTCCTTTACCCTCTCAGGTCTCTCAAGTGTTTAAACTTGACGCACAACGAGCTTCGCGAGTTCTCATTCGCGTCACTTCGTGGCCTGCGCGAGCTACGATTGCTCGATCTCTCGAACAACAGAATCGCGCGACTCCACAGAGGAAGAACGCCGTCAGAGGTACGCACCTAATATCCGGACTAATTTACTTCTACCACATACGCAATGAACTATTGCAAAACCTAAAGTATATGTACATTTTTATATAGAGGAACATTCAACGATTTTTGATATTCTACATTAAGATGAAAAATTGTTTATATTATAGAATTAATTTTTTGCTTATGAAGATGTTTACACGTTATATCGCTAGTTAAATATTTTATTTCTTCCAAGGAAATTATAATTTTACATAAATATTTTAATTTGTTCAAGTGTACATTCGATAACTACATTGATAGTTCTCATTGATCATGTATGCAAATACGTCATGCTCAAATGAATAAAAAAAGGTACTCTTATATAAGATTACATCGCAAATAATACATATTTTTAAATTCAAATGAGTATTTTTAAAGTCGTATTTCAAAGTATTCGATCATTTGAATATGTAAGAGAAGTTTGTTCCTCTTATATTTACAGAATTTAGTAGAAGAAGATCGTTTCTCTTATATTTACAGAACTTAGTAGAAGAAGTTCGTTCCTCTTATATTTACAGAATTTAGTAGAAGAGGAAGGGGAAGAAACGGCGGGCGGAAATATTCAAGATATGCAACTGCAGCACAACGAGCTTCGAAGCTTGGATGGCTCGTTATTCCTTGGAATGAAGGAATTACAGAAGCTGAATCTCAGTTACAACGCTTTAGGACCGACGATTGGACAGCGTGATCTACGAGGCCTCGATGGTCTCAAAGTCCTCGATCTCTCTCACAACGAGCTTACTACACTCGAAGATACGTCAGAGGTATAATATGCGTGAAATTTATTCAAACGTATGTCGTGTTTAATCGAATGATCATTCTACCGTGAAGATTTTACGTCTATCTGATTCGTTTAGATACGAGAATATCGAGCCATTAAAGACGTAAGAAAGTATTTTCCATAAAATTTATGGTAAAATAAAACTCGCGAATGATCTTTAATTAAAAGCTATGGAAATCACCTCCATCAATAATATCACACTATAATTAAGAAAATATCAAATTCTATTTAAAAAAATCTTCCCAAATATTTTTTAATCTATATTTATTAGAAACCTTCAAAAGGTTATTATTAAAGATATAAAATATCTCTAGTTCCGATATCATTTTTCCTTTTACAACGAACACTAAAAACACTTCCATCAATATTGTCATGTTATAATGGAAAAAGTATAATATTCTTTCTTTTCAATGTTCGTTTATAAAGATTATTTATATTTTATTTTATTTCATTTTATTTTATTTTTATTTTATAAGGATGTTATTTAGAACATGATTTTTCTCTTTCGATCAAACAATCTTTGCACAAAAATAATTTATTTATATCTTCAATTTTTTATATATGTATTCCAAACTAATTAAACATATCTTGTAATAATACCTCGGGAAAAATCTTTGTTCATCACAATATCTTTCGATGATGATTTTTTTATAGACGTGGCTTCCTTCCCTGGAGGAATTAAACGCATCGCACAATCGTCTGGTAACATTGTCCGAGAGAGACTTCCGTGGATTTCCTGTTCTCTGCTGGGCAGATGTGAGCGCGAATCGGATACGTACTCTGATGCCGGAACTCGTGGCGAACACACGTTGCACCGTTCACGGTGTGCCTGACGTGCTTCGCATATATCTTCAAGGTAAGATTAAACGTATCCGTTATCAGTGTTATCGAATATTATGCCATCGTTCAAGCTTGAGCAAATTTGCACTAATTTCTTCGATCCATTGCCTCGATATGCTTAATTCAAACAAATTACTAAATAGGTACAAAAATATTTGTACAGATTAATAGAAAAAAATTCAAGTAGTGTGAATTTTTCTTGAAAATTCTATAATCTTACACATCCAGTTAATATAAAAGCGTTTTAGTTGCATCTAATTTGGCATTTAATAGTTTCGATTAACAATACGATTTGTTTGTAACCAATACTTATTTACAAAATAATTTATCACAGATAAAAACGAGTAATAGTCACAAGGAAATTTTAACTGTAAGGAGAATGCGGAAGAGCTTTTCTGACGAGTAAAGAAAGTATATTGTCCTTGCCTGTAAAAAATATTTGCATCAACAGTTTGGACAACTTAAGAGAAAATTGTAATTATCAATGAATATTTGAGTTTAAGCCTTAAACTAATGTATTCCGATTACATGGGGATTGTAATGACACCGCAATTGTCATACTTTTTTTCTTCTTTGCGAAATATTATGACTTCGATCAGAATTTATTTGTAACACAAAACCACGCGAACTATTTCCTACTTAATCTAATATTTCCAATCGATGATAAGGTTAAAGGCGAAACTTCATTTAATGAAAGATCAGTGCGCCGTTTCTTTAATGAAGCGCGAACAACAGTAGATAAAAGACCAGAATTTTCTAGATTGCGCAAAGAGCAAAATGGATAAACACAGGTATTTTTGATTTTACAAACGCACCATTTAGGGATATGAACTTTGATGAAAAGAATGATGTATCTGTTAATGATCATTCTTCGCGAAATATGTCTAATAAAATATTTCTAGTTCCGATTAAAATGAAGATCTCATTGAACAAAGTTGAAGATTTTCATTCTATTTTAATCTCTGAGGCAAAGATACAAAATACATAATTCCGCCGACAGATCAACAAAGATGGTATAATCTGTAAAATTCGAAAAATTATAGACATATCATGAGAAGATTATGGATGTTTATGCACTTATGGAAAATTTTATTGCATGAAAACATATAGAGTGCAAATAATATACTTAAGATACAGTATCCGGTAAATGTTATAACAAGATGTAATACTATGTTATAACTTATAACTAGACTGCAGATTTTTATGTATTCGTGGAAAAGTTGGAGATGTAGGAATTTACAGAATGCACATAAAATATGCAAAAGATATCTAAAGTAGAGTATTCGTTATAATATTTAACAGATGAAACAATTCCTTCTTTCGTTTCTTCGGTTGTCTTCGTATATAGTTGAATTTTATAACATCTCCTTGAGGATGAGACAAATCCTGATTTAGCTATCTCAAAAATATAAGCAAATTCGTATAAACCCTCGTGATCTAGTTAAAAGCTCGAAACCAAAAAAAAAGAAACAATATAATGTAATATAACATGAATTTCTTATTAATAACCGTTATGCGCAAATACGCGTAATCGTCTGGTTCGTGCAACGACGAGTCATCCGATCGTACGATACGAACGGTCATTCGATTTTGCTTTCCACCCTCGCAAAAGGATAACGTCTTTGTGGAACGCAGACGCGTTGAATGGGCGCCAGTGCGTAATTAATAAATACATCGTTAAGTGTCGCGAGGCCAAGCGTTATGGAAGATGAAACGAGACAGAAAGAGGGAACGGGTCATGAGAATGGCCGGTGGCGGCAGAAAATAAATTATTACTTGATAATAGCGTGGCTCCGTTCGGCTTCAGAGCTGTACATTATTTTGTTATAAGTTACATTTCACGTGATAACCTCCGTCGTGGCGCCATCTCGTATTATTTATTGTATACCGAAGACGGATTGTTAGCTGTTGTTATTGTTAAATATATGTGGGTTTTCATGGTACGGTTATCGTCGTTCAATCCTGTTATCTCGGTTAGCTTCGTTATTTCTCGGTCTCTCTTTTCGTTCACACTTTCATTGAACGACTATTCCCTCTACATATGAAAATCTCCGATTAACGACAATTCCGTTGCCCCCTGTCATTATTATCGGATTCGCGACACACGATCATATGTTTACGAAGCCTTTCGCGACCGATACGAACTCGGTCATCGAGATGCAAGCAAACATTTTCTATATCTTAGTCAACAATCCGTCTGCAAAAGTTTTTTGGTAGACTTCGAGAAACTGATCTGATGATCAGCGATGGGTATTTAAATCATAACACTTTGCCGTCCATGTAAATTTACTAGTAACTTTAACAAGTAACCGGCATTTTTTGATAAAAGCATACTAAACTGTCGTAAACTTTACGTAAAGGGTCGACTTGCACGTGACACGAACGTGATGTCACCGGACACTAACATTTGGCCTGCACTTGTCAACACGTTGGTGTCACCGAACGTGATAGTGTTAACTTAAGAGAGATTCGATGTTTTTCAAATTACTTCGAATGTGATTCGATATTTGATTTTCTTGAAAATCCTATAGGTCTCGAATGTCTTCAAAGTTTCGATAACTTTCATAATCTTCATTTATTACGATATCCCATATGAAATATTAAAAATATAAAAGTTGTAAAAAATAGGATATCGAACAACACCCTTTCAACGACTTTCATCGTTTCCAAGACTGTAGACCTACCAAATCTACCTACTTAAGAATTAAGTTATAAGAATTTTTCATGTAATCGTACGTGTAATTCGCCACATACAATGTGTCTTAGAGCACATCGCTAATCGTGATGTCATAGTTGTACGACTTTTACTGCTTGGAAAGTGTGTTCACTCACGCATGCCAGCCAGACGCCTATCTAACTTCTTGCTTATCTGCCTTTGATACACGTCACAGAATAAAAAAGAGAAGAGTTTCCCCTTTGCGATCTTCCGATGTTTTTTTGCTTGCAGATAATCCGGTGTTGTGCGATCCTGGACTAGCAGACTTGACCGTGGCTTTCGAAGTCAATCACGCGAAAGTCTATGGTGTGGCCAATAATTGTCCAACGACCGTTGCAACTCCCACCGAGCAAACGTCGCCGCTTCCGCCGTTACCACCGACGCTGTTATTGGCCGCCGCCGCGGCTGCTTCCGGAGGAAATGTTTCTTTCGCCGCGACCCTCGAGTAGTCCATTAGAAGTAGAATGAGAATCGTAGGACGCAATCGATGGGCAAAAGAAAGTTCGAACGGAAACGAAGAAGAAGAAGGAAGAAACGGTCGAGAGGAAGAATTTATTCGATTCGTGGTCGCCCGTTTACACATGCAATGCAAACGATGATAGACATACGTGAGATGGACACGGTGACGTTGAAAAGCCCGTTCTATTGATCATTGTGATAAAACAGAAGTGTAAAGAAACGGGCGGTGTGAATCTTGGTATAGCCTCGCTTTCAAGTTCGACACGGGCGTTTTAGTTCGTTTAATCTAATCCGCTTGCGTGTATTTCTTGGAAGCATCCAAATAAAAAAAAGCATTGTATAATAATAATAGGATAACACACACACACACACATATAAATATACACGCATACATACTCACACACATTCAAGGAAATCACGAACACTGACGAGACATCTTATACGTCGTACGCGACTAATCCCATAATCGACAGCTGACAACCGTTCACGATCAGACGTCGGTCTAATCGATAGATGTGTACTGCATTTGCTGTAGTAATTATTACGTAACGAGAGATATATATTTATTTTAGCGAGTTTCCAACACATATCATGAGAGGTATGTTTCCTTTTATCAGAACGGAACGATTTGCCACATTTTAGTGTTAGCTACGTGGAACAGTGGAGCACGAAGACTCGAAAACGAACTCCAACGTGTCCAAGAAAAGCAAAAAAGAAAAGAAAAAAAAAAGATGTTATATACTCACGCGAGCGTAAGCTGAAAGAGTTGATGAATATCACCTTTGTCTAAGTCGAGGTCCAGAAACAACTTGTTTAAGTTTCTGTTTTATAATAGGTGACATTATTACGCTGTAAATAGTCATTAATTCCGTTACTTCTTTAATACCATGCACCTTGTTTGCGGTAGAGTTAGGCGATTCTTCGAGCGTCCATTTCAAATTCCAATTTGCGTCGTATTATTTAGGATTTTCGTCTACTTCTTTTATTGTATTAATATCTTGAAATAATTATATATATATATATATAATTTATATATATATATATATATATATATATATATAATATATTATATACATGTGTGTATATATATATACACACACACACACCAAGCTTTCGGGATCGATTAATTAAATTACCTTTTAATCGAGCTCGAAACCATCATCATTTAATCATTCATACTTCAAAGTATTATCCGTAACGCTTATGCGATGTATCGTGTATCATGATCTTTCGTGCTCCCATTGCCTTAGATTATTCATTAATAACATCGGTTGATACGAGTAATATCTAGTATGCCATTACATTGTGTAAGATAATACGTAGAATCTTCGTTGACGCATTCAGTATAATAATTGAATATTTATTTTCTGTTAAGCAAAAATATGAAATTTTTAATTAAATATAATAAACAGAGATTTGCTAGGCATTAATCGTATCGAACCCGATCGGACACAGACAACGTGAATACGGCTAGTGTACATCATAGTAATGCATCGATTCCCATCGTCAACGTTTCGATCTTTAATTAAATTCCTGAATGACCGAGTAAATGAACGATCGGGCGGGTCAATAGTGTAAGTGAAATCTGTTAACTGACGTTGTGTACGCGATATGGGCTGATTGGCAGTGGGCGATCAATTGACTCTCTCGTTAACTCTTGCCAATAGGGATGAATTGTTATCAACGTGCTTCTACGCATACATAATAAATTGGCCCTTTCCATGTACGAGTAAGACGCGTAAATATCCCGTAAGTAGCTATGTTAACATCAAAATTGAATGTAAAATACATTAAATAGTGAAAAATTTAATTTTCCGGACGAGTGGTGAAAAAATTGAATTCAACAAATTTCAATCGATCTAAATCGTTTGAACACTAATTCTGATGCGATTTAACGGTCCAACGCATAATTGTATATTCAAATAAAAACAAAATCATGAAAAATTGAAAATTTCAGAATTTTTTCCAGTATAAACAAAACAATAATATCGTTAAAGGTTTATTCATAATGTCATATGTTCGTCTCTTTTGTTTTGAAATGATCAATAGGTTTTATACGAAATATAATTTGATTTTGTCTGTTGCATAGAAACGAGTTTTTAACATATCGACAAGAAAACAGTTGTTAATATCGACTGCTAGCTTCAATAGCTAGGACTTGAAATCGAAATAATTTAATAATAAAATATTTTTTAAATAAGAGAATTTTAGAGACGGCAAGAGGTAAAAATTAAATGATCGAGTATTAGATAATATTTATAACAGATCGTTGATAACTAGATAAATAAATATATATTTACAATTTAGTAAAATTAACAATTTTAAATAAACTTAACCACTCATGGAATAGATAATTTCAAATGTATCATATATATAAGTGCCATATATAAATAGAAATCAAGTGGAAACTTCTTTATAATTTTAGTATCTAAATAATTTATCTACACTGTGATTAGCAGTTTACTGTTTCCAATCTGAGCTGTAGGCAAATAGTACATTAAGATACGTGTCACAACATATGTATGTAACAATACCACAGATACTTATACTAATAATGAATATATTTTAATAAAATTATACCAATGTTAAGTTTTGCTATGTATAGTGTTGCAAATTTTTCATATGTAATAAGACAATTCAGTTATTAATTTTTATTAATAAAGGCTTTAATCTTATAATAAATAGCATAAATGTTATAAATTTATCCGTACCTATGTATATATATATATATATATATATGGTTTCAATTTTATTTTATTTTTAGTAATACTTAACAAATGTTTCTCTGAGCTTACAAAGAAGTGCAGTTACATCCGAAACTTCTGATTGTTTAGAAAAGTCAATAATTCCTTCAAAGTTACTCAAATGTTCTGCTTTAAGAGTAGGTTGAATCTGTTCCACTAGAAGGCATAGTTATTCATACATTCATATCATATCATTTCAAATAATATATTTGGAATACTTACAAATGGATACTACACATACCTCTCCACTGATTATTACAATTAAGTAACTGTACGAAGTATTTATCCTTTGCATTAGTGTTATTTATAAAAAAGGAAACTTTAATTTGTTCTTGTTCTTTGTTATTGATTAATTCTATATGAAAGCCCAAATGCTGTTTATATGTGTGACAAGCAAGTTTAATACTTTTCCAAGTTAATAATTTCTGTTCTTTTCTTTGTTCTGATTCTAAAAATAATGTTCTATAGATTTCTGATAAAAAATTATATTTATAATATGTTTATATATTTATAATAAATACCTTCATGTAAATCAACAATTTCAACAGACAAGCTGTCTCTTTTTACTTTGGCATTATTAACTTCATCTTCTAATTTTTCTTGCTGTTTAATTGCATTAGTAATCTTTTTATCTATAATTTTTTGTTGCAATTTTGTTGTATCTATATCAGATTTTAAACTTTCAACTTCTTGCTCTAACTCTAATATTTTGTTACCGCTTTGTGCTATTTTCTCTATACATTCTAAAAACACAATATAAATATATTATTAACATTAAGAACACTTACTTGAATGAAAAATTGTACAAAAATATATATGCCATTCAATGTCAAATTGTTTAATCAGTTTTATTAATATACGTGTTAAAAATTATTAATAAGTCAATAATTAAAAGTCATAAAATAGTGGATATTTCTTTATCACATTTGATTATTTTAATGAGTACTCAAAGGTTTAAAAGGAGGAGTTATTATGAATTCATTAAAATTTCATACAATACGTGAACAAACATCTATAATAAAATACAATATAATTTAGATCTATCAAGCTGAGAAATATATTATATACATACCAGATTCATATGCAGTTGTATCTTCAATTTTAGCAGCAATTTTTGCTCGAAAATCATAACAATGTGATACTAACTTCTGCAACACACTAAAATCTCTATTCTGAAGAACATGCACAATATCAATATTAAATTCTTCCATCGTTATTGTATTATTTTTATGTCATAATTACATTATTACTTTCCTGATCAAGGTACAACGGTTTTAACGTACAGTGTTTACTAGTGTAGCCATTTAAGATTTGAAATAACAATGTTACCACTGAGCTGGACAAATATTACTAGCCAATATTTACACCTATAATTTGCTGTAATGTTAATATACAACACTTACATTTTAAGTTCACTTTATTCCACATCTATAAGAAAAACAGTTACATCTTTTTAAAATCTGTACAAAATTCTAATTTCATAAAATCTTACAAAAATAGATATCGAAATACATCTTGACTGAAGTTAACCGATAATGACCAATCTAAATTGAACGAATTATTTACTTTAGTAAGAAAATTTAAACCATAACGCGGTAAATTTGAAATCCAATATTAGTTAAGCATTAGGAGAAAATGCAAAAATTTAATCAATACTGCTTATTAAAGTTTAAAAACTACTTTTATTTTATTTTATTTTATTTTTATCAACATACGACCATTCATTTCTGTTGAATATTCATCTTGTTTACTTAATTTTCAAATAAAAGAAAGTTAATGAGTTGTTTGAATTAGATAACACAGTGTTTAATTTATGAATTGTAATAACAAGTAAATATTATGACGCTATTCAAGCTTTGTTAGTGCTTTCATACAGTGAATTCATTTTTTATTGACACATATGTTAATCAGAAATACAGATGGATATATAAATCGCGGTCATGTTCAAATTACAGTATACATTTTCGATAAGTTTGTTGCTACAAGCATCATCATTGAAAATCATGTTTAAGTTCTTACCAATTTTCGCCATTCTCGGCATTGCTGCTGTTCTTGTACGTATGATATTTCGTTCTATAACATTCTACACTGAAAATAAATCATTGTGTCTGATTATCTTAATAATTATGCGAATTTATGATTTCTAATTATACTTACGTATGTTCTTCATTTACTCATTTCTATATAGAACATTTTCTCTCTTCTATCTGTTAACTGACCATTACATTTTTCTTGATCTTTTAATACAGGCTCTTCCGCTTGATCAATTAAACCAAGTACAAAATGCTCTTAAGGTAAGTATCAATTAATGATTTTTATACATAATGAATTGGAATAGATTTATAACGCTTAACAATATTAAGAAAATTTGAAGTTAGATAATATTTAAAGTAGTAATTTCACTTAAAATTCATATTAATTACATTTAAAAGTATTATATATTATTTTCATCTTATCTAACAATATAATTCTTTATAATTACTCTAGTATCGTATGAAATGTAATAAAAAATTGTTTGTTAAACAAGAATTTTTTTAAATATCCAAATATGATTACAGTTTTCTAGAAACCTCTTGTAAAAAACAAAATAAGTAAGTAAAAAATATCTAATAACAATTAGAAAAAACTGTTACAGCCTAATGACAAGTCTCAAGCAAACTCACAAGGAAATAATAGCAATAATGGCAGTGACGAAAATCACAGTAATAATGACAACAGTGGCAGCCAAGATTTGTCCCATGTTGTGGACGAAAGCTCTAAAATTGTCGATGATTTGCACAAGTTTGTAGGATCTGTGGAACATATGCTGGTGGATCAATTGAAAAAAGTAACAAACGGCTCCGTACATCTTTTGGAACAAATAGAACAACAGATCGCTAAAGTCATTACCGATGTTAGGAACAAAACACAAGAACATTTTCAACATCTCCATAGCAAACTCGATAAACTGGAAGAAGATGCCTCGAAGGCAAAGAATATCATTAAACACAAAGTAGAGGACATCATCAAGAACGTTACCAATGCGCTTGACAACCTGGAGAATAAAATAAATAATACCTTGAAACACGTTAATGAAAAGACTTCCGAAATCGTAAACCACGTGAGGAATGTTACAGAAGAAAGAGTACAGGAATTCATAAATAAAACAGCCCAAGCTGTGGCACAAGCGAGACATACTGCTGAAGATATTGAAGAAAAGACTACTGAGATTTTGAACAAAACATTGTCCGAGTTAAAGAAAGAGGCTCACAATCTTTTGAACAATATCAAAGAATTTGTTCATGATACAATTAATGAAACTGAAAACCAAATTTACGATGTCCTCAATAATATTGGAAATACCACAAGACAAACGTTGAAAAATGCTATGCATATGAATGCTCGCATTGCGGAAGATCTGTGCGATATAATTTACGATATTTCGGAAGATTCTAGATCTCTGTTAGGCACTGTAATGAATAATGCTCAAAATATTGTTGGTGCCATCATTAATAACACTAACGATGTTGTTGAACAAACAGTTAATAATGTTAAAAGTATTGCTTCTGGCATTTTCCATGATGTCCATTATGTCGTAAAATTTGGAATAGATAATATGAGGGATAATATAAAAAAAGGCATTAAACGTTGCACACCATATCCATGGCAATGTTCAAGACACTATTGCTAACATTATAAGTAACATAAACATTTTACAAAGAATTATTAAACAATTATTGTCGTATTATATTAAAAAAATTAAATGAATATTACATAATTTTGTTGTAGATGACTCAAAGGATAGAGCATCCCATGGTTTTAAGGTAAATTTAATACATTTTTAATATCAAAACGTTCAATGTATTATGTATTTCTATATCTTATGTTACAAAATATTTCATTTTTACTTCTGTAATTATCCTTTATATTTATGTTTAGTTCCCATTTGGTATCTAAGTAACAAATATAGGCTACTGCATCTTAAATGGAATTAGGAAACCGATGATTGGAAATTACTAAACAAATAAAGTAGTTTTCAATTTATAAACAAGCAGCAGTAGTAAAGAAACGAAAGAAGAAATCAACATATTGAAAATGCACGCTGATTGTTTAAGTCAAAAAAACATTTATGTTGTTGCAAATGTAAATAACTGTTATTTGTAGTGTCGATAAAAATAGATAAATAAAAACTGTGTCTAATTTAATAAATCAACTTATTAAAACATCATGTTAGATTGTGTTTCTGATGATTGCATGTCATTCCAACAAGCTATTTCTGTCATTTCCAAATTACCATCTTCTGTCAATGTTAAGATTTGTTTTTCTGAATTGTCTTTAAGTTTCAAAGCTAAATCTGTATCAGAATGTGATACCATCACTGCAGGATGTGTTGGAGCTTCATTAATTTCCACAGGTTGTAAAATACGTACATATATTGGTTGAGTTACAGTAGTATTGTCTATAATTTATAGACATTTTGTAATGAAATGTTTTTCAATTAAAAATATATCTTAAATTCTTACCAGCAGTTAAAATATTCTGAATTGATAAATTTTCAGAATTTGATAATCTTATTATAGGAATATTTTCATTATGATTTGGAATGTGTGATTCTGAATATGTTTCAATAGTCATAATTGGTACATTTTGCTGCACACTTTTTTCCAAAATTGGGATATCCAACATAGCTTCATCAATATCTTTTAAAGGTGATTCTGAAAGGCATTTGGAATACAATTTTCTGAGAATAGAAAAAGTTCATTTCTATCATATCAAAAATGAATAGTATGAAAAACCTGTTTGATTATCTTGGACTCTAGTCTGATCACTTATATGTTCTTTCATATTACAATTATGTGATTCTTGTTGACTTTCATAAAATTGTACACCACATTTATCACAAAATATTTTTTGCTTAACATGGTCACTAATATGATGCACCATAAATGAATTATGAAGAGTAGTATATTGGCATTTATCACATTGCAACCAAATATTACTCTTTTTATGCTTGGATTTTTCAGTAATATTTGAAGATAAGATAACATCTTTCCTACTTTGATAATTAGTTGTAGCTTGAGTGTTACACTTTGTAATTTGTGGTGGTTGAGAACGCTTTTGTTTATCATTATTACCAAGAAGTTCTCCTTTCTCCAAAGAATACTTTTGTTCTAAGAATCTCAAAACATTATCACGTATATTGCACATCTCAACATCAAGTCTATCAAGTGTATTAATAAGATTAGCACAACTGCGACAAATTACATCATCTTCTGATATTACTACCAAATATCTATATTATATGAAAAGGACAAAATTGCACTTGTATTTTAAAACAGTGCCTGAAATGCATATTATATTCATATAAATGTTATAATAAGATACTACCTTTCACCAACTAATTCTCCAAGCTTTTCTATTACTCTAGTTCTTGATATCTGTGTTCTACATGTAGCCAAAGCATAATGACGCCCTTGAATTTTTGCATCACATACAAAACATTGTATATCTTCCAAGGTTCTTGAAATATTACATTCATTATCAGTATTGTAAACGGTTACGTCTGTACAATTGTTGGTAATATCTTCAGAACAAATGTCATGTTGTTGTCCTATTGACAACATCGAAGATATATTTGCCATTGGACTAATGAAAATAATTATTTTGTAATCGGAATCAAGGTTAGAATACAAAATAGGAAATGTAAGATAATAACAAAGATAAATGTAAGATAACTGTAAGAAAATAATACGAAATAAAAAAATCTATAATTTTGTGTTATAAATATTACACTGTACTTTTCTTTTCCATTTTTATAATACTATGATAAAAATAACGTATCAATGAATGTAATATATCTTTTACACAAATGTTATAGTTCAAAATGATGTTAACTTGAATAGATCTTATGCCATCTTGTGAAGATTGATGAAAATACACACAACTCAAACACCTATATCATATACATTACCACCAAGGAGTAATAAATATAAGTTACATATATATACATAAAATATTATAATAAAACTAATGCAACAAAATTTGTCATGAATATTAATAGGAAAATTTGTTTATTTTATTGAATTACAAGATAAACATAGAAAACAAAACATTAAGATGTATAATATTTATTACACTTATCTATAAGTGACAAGTTCATTGATTTTGTTATATTTTTGTTGTTTTTTGTAATTTCCACCAAATTTTTAATGCACAAATAACCGCTACTTTTACACATCTATACTTAACATGCTTATACGAATAATTTCCTTTACAGTTCTTGCTAACATTTATGTCACTAAATGTGCGTACATAGTGACTTTCTTGAATTACAAAGGAATTGAACATTATGAAGTTTATATCGGTGTGTACATTTCAAGCATGTCCAGTATTTGGTAAATAAGATCTAAACAAAGTTTTATGTTCATTACTTCATATAAAATAAACATCGTTAATGTCACGCATTTTTACAACTTTTTATACAATAAACTTATACAGAACAAAATATAGTATTGTACATGGGTTTTTATCAATTTGATCCGGAAAATAACTGTTTAATCTTATAAAAATAACTTTTATATGAAATTCAGACGTATGTATATTTTCTATAGTTTGTAAAGTTTTACACAGTTTTGTAGAAAAAATGTTAAAGTCACATTAGGATATGGTTGAAACGTACTAATAATTCTTGAACTTTACATATCTATTTTTTCAATTTTTACTTTCAGCTCTTGCTTTTTTGTATTTTCTTTTTCATCTATTTCGTTCTTTTCATTGTCCCTTTCTTTATCCTTGCCAGAATGTTGTTGTTTCTTATCTGAATTACGGAAACGATCATAACGAGAATCTTCATCATCGCTAGATTTACCTCCTACTTCTGTTTCTCTTAAAATATCGCCCAAGTCTTTATCAACATCATCCCATAACTTATCGCCACTATCGCCGGGGTAATCATCATCATCATCTTCTTCCGCTTGTCCATTTTTATTCTCTTTCGTATTTTTCTCAGATTCAACAACCCCTTTTTGCTCAATTGTTTTACCTGACTCAGCAGTATTAGTGCCATCAGTTGTAGTTACTGGCAATGTGTTATTTGTAGATGGTGGTTCAGAATTAGTTGGAGATTTAGCATTTTCTGTACTATTTACAGCATTTGGAGTAGAAGTATTATTGGTAGATGACGATGATTGCAGATGGATTCTTTCTGCTTGCCTTCGCAATGCTTTATCATCATTATCGCGCACATATCTGCATAATATATTACATTTAGATCAACAATTGTATACATAAAAGCAAAAATTTTATGAAATCATTATTTTAAAAGTATACCGTTTAAGATGACTTCTGGTTGAACAATGGAGCGCTATTGCTCTTTCACTATTTTCACTACGTGGTAGATATGTCTTACACAATTCACAAAATTGCACTTCGACACGTTTTATGTATTCTGCTCCCACTTTAATCATTTGTTTACTTTTAGGTTTCTTTTCTGTGTCGTTTGTGCCTTCATTTTCTGGTTTTTCTTTTTTTTTCTCGGGAGACTCTTCATCTTCTGCTGTAAATTATGTTTATCTAGTAATTGTTATCGAAGTAATATTTATTAGAGAAAGAAAAATGTAACGTTCGATAATCGTACGTACCGTCAACATCACCTACAGAATCCAGAGTCATAAAGTTATCAAGATTAACTTCCTTGTCATCTTCTTCAGGTCCACTTGAATTCGCTTCCGCTTCACCATTGCCAGCGTTCATTCTTTCTTTCAATGCACTTTTCCTCTGAAAGATACACAGACATAAAATATATTAAAACTCCAAAAACTTTAATATCGCAATAGGAATAGTACCTTAATGTGATCCAAAGAACACATATGAGTTTCAAATAGCATTGGTGATCGAAATTGAATACGACAGGTGCGGCAAAATGGTGTGAGAAATCGTTTCATTTGACGATGGGAATCTGATAGCTGATGTATTGCTTTAAGAGAACGATAATTAAGTTTACAGATCGGACAGAACATGGTACGAGAAGGCAAAGTACCACGCGCAGCATCTCGGGCCTCGACACGTCGTTGTTCTTGTCGTTGCAAGACACGCATACGAGTCAAAGTTGCTTTGTGCCGTGATGCGATTCGTCTCATTGCTGCACTGTGACGGCCCGAATATAAATGTAGCGAGTATTCTTTGAAAGTAACACTACGATGAGCACAATGTGGACAAGTTAATTTAATAAATTTTCTCCCATCTCTTCTACTAGGTAACTCTTCTGAACCAGTAGTTCTACCATGATCTGTTTTATCATTTTCATCTCTTTCTTCATCATCCCCATCGTCCTCATCATCCTAAAAATATACGCATGACAAATGTTCACCGTAACGGGTTAATTCAATTAACAAAATTTATTTTAATTGGTCTCACCTCATGTTTTCGATCATCTTCATCTTCTTTTACTTCGTCTTCTTTCTCTTCCTCATCTTCGGTGTTTTGTCTTTCCCGATCTTGTTTTTCTTTCTTTCTTTTTTCATCTTTTTTCTTTTTCTCTTCCTCTTCCTCTTCTTCTTCATCGTCGCGTTCATGCGGCTGAATTAATGTCGGTAAATATTACAGTAAGTATTGCCATTATTAGCACACAATATGCATATAGATAATAAGAGCAAATATTATCAGCCCTATGAAGTTACCTTATCATCATCATCCCAATTACTTTTGTTATCATCATCCTCTTCATCGTCATCGGAAAATTCAGCGTTAATAGCTTTGGTCATCTCTCTATCCTTGTCCTTCATGCTCGTTCCTGATCCTGACTCCTTTTTACTTCCGGATAGCCTAGTAGTACCGCTACTAACGACACAGCAATTTTGTTTTGACTTACATTATTTCCCTTCGTCTTGTTCTGGTTCCTTTGTCTTTCATTATATCATCAACCAAAATTTTGTTTTCTTATAGTTGATATACAGCAAATATCGCGATAGTATTCGTTTTTCTTTTATCCCCCATAATGAATGCATTTCGTATTGCAATAAAGGTCTTAACTATTCGGCCTTTTTGCTCTGCATTGTGCTCTTATGTCTCCGCATTTTCGCGTTTTAAAATATATATATATACATATATATATATATATAAGAAACAACGTTCTTATACTGGTTTTAATCACCGCTATGTGTAAGAATGATAAATAATGATCTCGTAAAGTACAAGTATTATAGTAGTTCTCATATCAAAAGTAATTACATTGTATTTTGATGATATACACATTGTATTTATGCATGTGAGAATCAATTCCCTTTTTTATTTAGAACCCTGCGAAAAGTTTGCCTCTCGGCAGTACAATATTGGTTTCGTGCGATCATTTGTGTCATTTTTTGTGTTTTCTTTTACCATTTATATATCTATCATCGTCTTGACTTTCAGGTCATTATACTCAGATATAGTCAGTTCGTTTACTGACAAATAAGCAAGCAGGCTACTAGGACGGTATTGCGGTTGGTAAGTGATTTATTAATTAATTACCTCCTGCGCAATTTGGTTGTGGTCATGCGCACACGCTGGATGTAGTCTCGCGATCGCGATCCTAGCAGCTTGCGTCGATAGTCGAGCGAGTGTAGAGTACGCTTGCGAGCCATGATGACGTCCGATCGAGAGCTCATACGATGGAATCCACCCCCTCTACCGCTTCCACGAGTTGAAATGCGACCTCTGTAGTTTGAGCTTTGATGCGATATTCGCCCTCGGCTCGAGGTATATCTCTGAGTTGGAGGTGCCATTTCACTAATTCGAGGGGGTGGTGGAGGTGCATAGCTCCGCGATGCTGAATGACGGTCCTCTGAGCGATGATATGACGAAGCACGTTCGCTTTGTCTCTTGTCCTCATACACGGCCGAAGACGACGATCCCTTATTATCGTCATAAGGAGCTGATGCAGATGAACCACCATACGACGAAGAATACCTCTGAGAGCCGCTACCGCTACCTCCACCCTGCCAAATCAAATTCAATTGTGCTCCTTCCCATTGTATCTTTCTCTTTTCCTGCCCTTCTTTCTTTTAATCTATATACATTCCTCCCCTTTGTTCCCTCCTATCAGATATTCTCCATATATTTTTTTTTCTAATTCCATTCCAAGTTGATTCTTTTGCACTCCCTTATTTTACCACTCATTATAGTGCCAATCGTTTAGTACAAAATCATCCAACCTTGTACTGTTACGGTCACTACACCCATTCCCGTTGGATCACCAAAATATTATTTACCTCGCCTAAGCTTGAAAAGCACCTAAATTATATTTTATCTTTCATATTTCAAATATAAGTAACTTTGCATACCGCTTTTTTTATTATATTAGAAACAATTTTTAGTTTTCAAAAAATATAATAGGAGTCTTGTCATTTCATTTCATATGTACGAGCTCTGAATAGTAGCTTTGATCAGCATTCGTTTGCTTGAAGATATCAAATGAACTGAATTCTGCATGATTCTGGATTAATTGTTGATAGACCTTTCCAATTTTAATAAAGATAGATGTATTTTTATATATTCATATTTGTAAAGCATTCTTTCATACAATGTTCAATGCCTCATGCACACTTATATGAACCAAGAAATCAAATAAAACTAATAAAATTGTAGTTATATGCATATAATGTTATATCCTTGTATATTTTCTTTAAGGATAAAATATGTGAAAAATATATTTGTGTACTTTCACTGCTTTTGTAAAGCTTTCCAGCACAGTCTAGCTTCAACCCATAGATATAAGGTACAGATATATATTTAAAAAAGGTTGATGTTTCTCAGTCATTTTCAATTGAACATAACTTAGGATGTATGTCCTTTACATTGGAAAGATCTACGATTTGACGTTATTAACAATTTATTTCATTATCTCAATGGTAAGTTTTAATGGATGTAATTTAGAAAATTGTATAGAGCAGTATTTGTTAAAAATTTTTGCGGTGTGGCAATGCAGGGATGCTTTCAACATTTCAATAACTGATCTGCACTGTGCAGGAAACTGGTTTAGTTGCACATATTGTTTTACATAGAGAACAATACTGATGTAATGTTGGCATTTTAAAATTCATATTTCTATATGTATATGTATATATATATATATCTATTCATTTGTTGGTTCAGATACTTTTCAGGTTGTTCTCAATATTTAATGCAACTGTGTGCAGGCAATAATTAAGTACCATCTAGGTGTATTTCATCTTTTAATTATGTGATGTTTTCGCAGTGTTCCACCAGTAGTGTCCCAACGCAAAAAGAATGGGTGTTCAAGTAGCCGTTGGCTCGTCGCTTGAAAGGAAAGTATGACGACTTATGAATGCCTTGCCTACTGTTTCATTTTTTTTAAATGTAAATGTTTAGACGAGTGTCCTGAAAATATTTTTTATATGGAACAAAATACTTAAAATTTCATAGTTAAATTTTATGTGAAAATCTTTCAGGACCATCGTTTGTTCATGCTATGTAATTTAAAAATTTGAAAACATTTGTGAAGCAGGGCTTTCAAGATGAAAAAATGATTCTTGACCACAGCACGGCAGGAGATTGAAACAAAATAGACTAACGCTTATTTGAGGTGTCTTGCAATAAAAATATCACTACGCTTATATGTATAAAATATATACCTGGTATGAATCACTTCTCATCCTTTTACGAGTTGAATCACTCGACGATCGATGTTCATCTCTTCCAGAATAAGATTCCTAAATAAAATAATAATGTTTCAAATTTATGTCACTCTCTATGCACACAATTCTTTAAGTTACAATTCATTTATTTACATACTTACCCTTGGTCTTTTATAACTATTTGAATGTTCACCTCTTCCTCCTCTACTAGAATATCTTTCAGACCCTCCTGTTATAAATATAAATAATTTTTAATATTACTTATAAAATAAATGCTCTTCATAAAATATTAGGTAACATAAATTTGTTATTATGGTCATAAGAATTATATTAAATGTACACAAATATTAACTAACCAGAATTATATTTTGATCGAGAATCGTAACTGGTAGTTGAATATTTAAATCTGCCTCCTCTAGATGAGGAATAACCTCCTCTGCTAGACATATTTCCTCCTGTGGATCCACTGTTCCATTCATTTCCACTACCACCTCCTCTTCCCCTATAAGAACTGCCTCCTCGAGAATTAAATCCACGGCCACGAGAACTCATACTAGAGCTATAAAAAAAAAGATAAGAAATATATAAAATATTTTTTATAATTAATACTGAGCTTTATATATATAACTTTATTATTTTTTTAAATGATATTAGGTATAAAAATAAGCACCATATTTAAATGACATTGATATTTAATACATAGTATATCTTTGTGACAGAAAGAATTTATTTAAGATCAAAATTTGTAAAAAATTATTTACAACAACAAAAATGGTATATTAAATGAAAATATACATATATTTATGAATAATATAAAATAACAAAATATAAAATCCAAGCGGATATAAATTTACATGTGCATAATCTATTACCAACCTGCATTTATGGTAGCTATAACTCATAATTAGGACTTATAGATGGGTTATAGATGTCAGATATGGTGTCAAAAGTCTATAGACAAAACAGGAATGTTTATGTATTGCATTACAACATTAAAATACATTCATATGTATTATAACCTTCAGTTACATTAATTGTACTTATTTATTGTTCTTATGCAATGTGACACGAAATTACCAAAATATTTAAGAGTTTTCATATATATCGTCTTCAACACAAAATCGACAATAATATATAAAAATAAGGTTTACATCATTATCTATTTAAATTATTAAAACAGTGACAAATTTTTTCTACAAGATACATAAATATTTTAATAGATAACATTTCTATATTGTAAAATGTAGTTCCTCACGATACCATCATTAAAATATATATTTCATGCTGCTCGTAATTGTGCATGATTTTGAACAAAGTGCTTCAACGCTTATCACATTTAATAAATATTATAATCGTGAAACGATATATCTATATTTGAACGATAAAATATACAATCTTTTGCAAAAATTAATAGTATTTCTAGTGTGAAAATCAATAACTTCCTTCTTTATTCCCCAAATTAATGGCCACACTCTGCGAGAATTTTAGAACCATCATTTTATCTAAGAAATCGTCTTTATATAAACAAGATAATACTTACTTTATTAAAGTGTGTGAATTTTCCTTTAAGAGATTTTAGTAAGCGCAATTTGTACAATAAACTTTAAGTATTTGGCACGAAATTACACAGACATGCCGTGGACGCGCGATTCACGTAAAATGTCGTCTTCCCTAAAGGCTGTGGCGTCACTCTTCTTCCAAATTCTAACGATCGTTCGGAATGAAGGAATCGAACCGGAAGTTAGCATCAACTTGACTCATACACTCGTTTTAATAATATTCAATGACTTACTTGTCGTATGCAACTAATAAACACTAAATCCATAATTTTTAATAAACATATATCATTTTACGCTATTCTAATATTTTTTGAAAATTAAGTTTTTGTTCATTGTACATAGTATATTCTGAAGGAATTGTAGTTTGAAAAACTAAATTGCTTAACATGGCATTAAAATATTTACGTACTTTAGCAAATTCAGTAGATACATTAAATATTTTTATATACATAAAAACCAAACAATTTATAATATTTTTATATAAGAGAACAAATAAATATTTTTTAGCTATCAGTTATTATCAAATCTTTAAGTATTAAGTAATAAAATATAAATTTCATAAAAGTCATTCTCTTACTGCTTGCATATGTTCTATACACACATATAAAGATTAAAGTGATCAATATTTTATCAGAAATAAAATTACCTTGTTAATCATATAAGTAGTAAAAATAAAGAGAATTGTAGGGCACAAAAAAAATAAAGAGGAAATCAGTCTTATGTAACTTTATGTTATACATTAAACAAATCAAGAATTTTTGCAATTTATTACACGCATACACTAATATTATGTAACGATTACAATAACAATCATTTAGATAATTATTCACGCAGATTTTTTGCTAGTTATGTAAATTAATTATTAAAATCTACAAATGTATACTTTATGTTGTAATGTTTGTTTTACAGTTTAATTTTGACAATAGCATCATTATTGCAAAGAATTTTAGTTTTAATAATAGAGATGTACAAATTTGTAAATCTAATTCATCTTATTTCATTTTAGTTTTATTTACATAATAGAGTCTAATGTATCTTTTTATTTTAAATCTTTTTTGTCAAATAAAATGTAATGGCAACTAATAAAGTTATTTATGATACAAATATCTACAAAGAATTCACACAAGTATAAGAAACTTAGTATAAGTTTGAAATGTGTCACAATCTGTTACTATTTATATATATAATGATATTGTTATTGTTATTATTTAAACAAATAACTTCAGTCTAATCTTAATTTGTTCTTATTTATAATACAACATGGTTATGTACATAAATCAAAAGTGTTTAAATTTGAATATTGTTTATAGAGATTGATTATGAACATCAAAAATATTTTTATTAAACCAACTACTCTTTCGTTAATAATATCATTAATATATTAATATATTTGCATCCATGATCCAAATATATTTCATAACATGTAATAAATAAAATATGTAATGAAATGTTTATGTGATGAAAGTGCGAGTAAGATTGTTTGACCACTCAATTTCAAATTTACAGTTTGGCAAACCAACATACAAATGCTTTAGCAAGTTTTATAATCTTACTCACACTCTTTTCTTTAGGAGACTTTTTGTTACAGACATAAAACATTCTACTTTTTATGGTGTTTGAATTATAATAATGAAAATTGACTTTCAACCATCTGAGCTATATATATAGTCTTCATCTAAAGGGGAATGAACATTCATGTCATTGGAGTTGCTACTATAACGACTACAATTTTCAATTACAATATGGGCAAGTTCTTTTATACGCTCATATGGTCTTGGATCTGAGATTAAAGTATTCAATTTCTCAATTCCTCCTTCTCGAATAACTAATATGCAATATTTATGGGCTGTTAAAGAAATAATTATAGTTTTAATAAAAGTTGCAAGGTAATAAAACTTCAAAAAAATATTTGTATGTATGAATATATAGAATGGAAAAATGATTGTATTTAAAATAAAATTAAATTTTGCAATATATATACTCACGATAAACAGTTGTAAGATTAGCAAGAGCCCAAACCGCCCAATGTTGACATTGTGGTGTATGATAAATATCTACCAAACGTAATAGTGGTAGAAATGAGCGGTAATTAATATTACGTTCTGATGATATATCCCATCGTTCAATAGCTTCAACCATAAGTTCAAGAACTACATTTCGACTAGGTTTTTCTATTGTCCATGCTTCAACACCATCAGATGCTATGTGAGCTAATATCCCGACTGCATTATATGGTACCTAATAGCAAAGAAAATATATTAAGTATTGTAAAAATATAATTATTAAATATATTGTCAATATATAAGTATAAAAAACCTCAATGCTTTCTCTGACAGTACGTATTAAATTTGTGAAAACTACCATGTATGGTAGTTGCATTAGATGCACTCTAAGACTTTGTACTTCGGCTACATTACCAAGTAAACCCATCATATTTTTTAATAATTCTTCTTTGCGAGAGTATTGCTGTAAAAATAAATCATTCATGAAGTAACTGTTTTTATTTAGTAACTATTTATTAATAAGTAAGATTAATATTGTATACCATCACACATCTATAGAATAATAGCATGCCATTTTCTTCAAAAAATCGTTGACAATTTATAGGAGTTTCATCAGTTACATTCCACATAGTTGACCAAGCTACTTCCATAACATCATCAAATGTTCTAGATTCAACTCTGTATTTAATTAGTTCAAGCATTGTTTTTATGCAACCTAGATCGCCTAATAAACGCTTTTCTCTGCCTGTTACTTGACATGCCAAAGTATTTAAAAGAAATATTCCAATACGTTGAACATAACTTTCCTGTTGTGCATGTTTAGCTAAATGCAAAAGTAGTTTTACCAATGTTTCATAGTGTGACATCTAATAAAAGGTAAATAAGAATTATTAACATTCTTTAAAATATATTTTACAATATAACTACATATGCTATTACTGCAAGTAACAAGAACAATACATACCACATCTTGTGGCAATCGGAATTGGTATAATGTTAGGCAACCATTACGCATCATAGTTTCTTCATTTTTATGAATACTCATTCCAACAAGAAGTGTGCGAACAATTCTCCTTTTTAATCTTGCTTCAAGTTCGCCTTTTTCTTTCATTTTTACAATATAAAACAGTGCTGCACTGTTAAATATAAACAATACGAGCTGTACTCAATTTTTTTAAATATATGATAAATATAACAGTATACAAAAATCATATAATATATAAATACCTTCCAGATATTTGTATATCTTTCAGAGTAGGATATTTCTCCATTGCTTCTAATACTGCGCAAAGTGCTTGATCCATCCTATGACAATTTTCATATCTGTACATATGATATAAATCACTTATTACTTTTAACATTAGATCTTCTCTATTATTCATATAAACGTGAGCTGCAACCAATATTTGATCTTCATTTGCATTTCCTGCAATCTAGAATTTCAAAAAGCAGAATAATTAAAAAATAAATGATAAAATATACAATATTATTATGTATTTGTTATAAAATATTGCTTTTACTATTTACCAATTTTGCTGGAATATTACGTCGCCTGCAAGGTGCATCATTTGCTCCATAAAGTCCTAAAAACTGTAAAGGTCTATCCACTCTTGAAATAAGACCTGGTATATCACAAAGATTATTATTATATATGTCAGAATAGAAAGAATTTTCAACTGTTTGTATTCTACGATCTACAATTTCTATTCCTGCTAAATTTGTCCCACTAATATCTAAAGAAGTTAGTTGAGGCAAACCATTTACTATATCAGATAAGATTGTATTAGGATTTGCAAATATTCCATCTTCTGGATGGATTTGAGAGATATCCAAATGCCTAATATTAAAAACATTGAATTAAAAATTTTGAATACAATATTTTATTATACCATAAGTCAAATATAAATAAACAATTACCTTAAATGTTTCAAGTGACAGATATTGGTAACAAAGGCTTGTGCTTGAGAAATAATTCTAACATTATATAAAACTAAGGATACTAAATTAGGAACCAAATGAAAATAATCAAAGGTGCCCATATCAGAACTATTGGACAAATCTAAATTTGTTAAATTTGTTAATCCACCCAAGAGTATGTTATAATCCAAGGCACAAATTTGAACATATTCTATAGCCAAGGTCCGTAGATTTGGTATTTTAAATACATGCCCTTGTTTCTGGTATGCTAATAATTAAAAAGTATATACATTAATTTTATATATTATTAAATAAATATACTATATGTCATTAACTTAATATCTCTTATATTTTTTTTTCTTTATGATACAACTAAATGCAAATAATATTAATAATAAGATATTCTAAATATATTAATAATTAAACTGCAAAATAATAATATAAATGCTTTATTCATAATATAAAATAACTCATACCTTAATGCGAAATAAATATTTTATTAGTAACTATTTATTATTAGTTATTAATTTGAATAATAGCATATCTATGTTTTTTATAAGACATAAATTGAACATAATTTTAATTATTAATAGATATCAATAAAGAAAAGTATAATAAAACATAATAGTATCCTGATAGTAGAACTATAGATTTTTATAAGTTATTCTAGTAGTAAAGAGTTCTTACCAGTAAGTTTTTCCGGAATAATTCCAGAACTACCACGGCATACTAAAGTATGCAAATTTTCTGCATTTGCATTTATGTAATCAATAGATCGGTCTGTTAAATTGGGACAATCTGTAAGTTCTAATCTTACAAGTTTGTGATTTGCAAGGATCTGTACTGAATCATCGGTTATATTGGATCCTACAACTTTGACACGTTTAAGTTTGGTTATCCATACATTTTTGAAAATCGTAAAGAAACAGTCATGATCTTCGTTTATATCGTTTCGTAAAACGTATTCAATAAGTTTATCGCATATTTCGCTTGGGAAAACCACTCCTTTTAAAAGATTTCGATATTCACACTTATCCTTTACTGAGATAATGTCTAAATTTTTGCAGATTACTTGGAAACATAATTCTGCAAGAGATTCTGGACCTATGTATTGATCTAAATGAAATAAGTCATCCAAATCCGCCATTCTATACGGCAATTTAGATAAATTGCGTAAAAAGACTCATAAGAAAATCCTGGCAACAATTACGCAATTTCAACTGTCAAATATGTTAAAATGCATCAGCTGGATATCAGAGCCAAAATTCGTTACAGAAAAATCCTTTTTTATTAACGTTTCTTTATTTTCCTTTGATCAGAAAATAAGATCATTACATACTTAATCGGCTCAAATGCCGAATCACTCACAAATGAGTCCAAAATGAATATATTCACTCTAGATCTTTAACGAAATTTACACAACAGTTAACTGATGCGCAACTATGTACGTCTTCACGCTTGCAATTTTGACATTTCACTTGACTACCGTAGTGACGCTGTTCTCGAACACTTGACTGTAGCAGCATATAAAGAACACAACAGTGATCCACATTTATTTAGATTTAGTTGACTACCCTGTTTCGCGCGGAATTTTAAATTATAATCTTTATATCTTAATTTATTCGAAACCTGTAGTGCAAATAATAAATATTAAATGTTACAATGTAAAGGAATAATGCATGAAATCAAGGGCAAATAGCTTTATTTTAGAATTTTTCAAAATTATATGGTATTAACTATATAGTATATAGTATTACAAAAAATATGCTTAAATATATATAATACTCATAACCGTATACAAAATTTAAAAAATTGTAAACATTTATTTCTATGATCCACAGGCCATGCACGCATCTCCATTTTCACGAGAGCATGCGAATACTTCTATGAGTTCCTCATTGCTACTTTCATTGCTACTTTCAGAATTAACAGATTGATTAGAAGTAGCACTGATTGTATTTTGTAATTTTGACTTATCAACCGTGAATTGTAGGGCATTTACTGCTGGTTTCGTTCTTAAATAATACATACCAGTCTTTAAACCCTGCAAGGTGTTTTTGTATATTTAAATAAGTTTCATTAAAATAATTATATAAAATTTTGAATTATAAGGATTAAATTAAGAGTACTTGCCATCTTCCAGCCATAAAAATGCATTGAAGTCAGTTTTTCTGTTGTTGGTTTAGCCATATGAACATTCATTGACTGTGACTGATCTATAAATGCACCACGATCTGCTGCCATTTTTAATATTACCTTCTGTGGTATTTCCCAAACGGTTTTATAAAGCATTTTTAAATCATTTGGTATACGTTCGATATTCTATAACAAAACAAATCTATTATAATAATATTGTAAAGAAGGGTCTATTCGAAAGAAGGAACTATTTGATTCTGAATTTAGTTAAATTAAAGGTATAGCACTACTGTATCGCGTATGGCATCTGTGCTGGAACACCGAGATTCGGATAATTAAAATTCTAGTTAATCAGGACGTCAGATCCTGATTATTGAGGTTATTTATATAAACCTACCTGTACAGAACCATTATTTGCTATAATTTCATTTTTCATATCCTCATCCCAAAGATCTCTTTCAGTCAGATCTCGTAATAAATGAGGATTTACGACTTGAAACTCTCCAGACAAAACTCTTCTTGCATAAATATTACTGGTATATGGTTCTATAGATTCATTATTTCCTAAGATTTGTGCAGTAGATGCCGTTGGCATAGGGGCGATTAATAAAGAATTTCTAACTCCATGTTTAGCAATTTTTTCTTTCAGAATTGTCCAGTTCCATAAATTAGTTGGAGTAACATTCCACATATCATATTGTAAAATCTGAAAGTACCTAAATAATTAGCATATATATTGTGATATACTAATGCTATTATGATAAATTAATAATTAAAGTAAAATATTTTCACGTATGATTTACTTACTCCTTTGCTAACTGGACTACCTTCATAGGTTTCATATGTACCTTTCTCTGCAGCAAGTTCACAACTAGCCTCTAATGCACCATAATATAGTGTCTCAAATATTTGGATATTAAGTTTTTGTGCTTCCTCACTTTCAAACGGATATCGCATTAAAAGGAATGCATCTGCAAGACCCTGAATTCCAATTCCTAAAATACATATGACAAATATTAAAAAATATTAAAACTATATGAATATTGTATACTTGATATTTCACATAAAAATATCTATATACCTATAGGCCTATGTTTAAAATTTGATGTTTTTGCTTCATGAACCGGATAATAATTCACATCGATAATTTTGTCTAAATTACAAGTAACAATTTTTGTTACTTTTCGCAGTTTTTCAAAATCAAATGTCTGATTACTGGAGTTTACAAACATGTTCACTGCGATTGAAGCTAAATTGCATACAGCGATTTCATCTGGACTGGAATATTGTACAATTTCTGTACACAAATTACTGCTTTTGATTGTCCCTAAATTTTGATGATTTGATTTACGATTACAATGATCTTTATAAAGCATGTAAGGAGTTCCTGTTTCAACTTGAGAAACAAGAATAGCTGTCCATAAATTTCTCGCTTGAATCTGACGTTTATATCTTTTCTCATTCTCATATCTAAAAATAATATGTATTTATTTAAAAAAATGTTCAACACTGTCGATATATTTTACTATGTATCATCAATATACATAATTTAATTTAATTTACCGTGTATAGAGAGCTTCAAATTCATTGCCCCAAACATCAGGTAGACCAGGAGATTCATGTGGACACATTAAAGACCATACACCATTATCCAAAACTCGTTTCATAAAAAGATCAGGTATCCATAAAGCATAGAATAATTCTCTTGCTCTATTTTCTTCTTTACCTGTCAATTATTATTAGATATAAAATGTTAAGTATAAGAATATTAAAATAGGTAATCAAAATATTCCAAAATACAGAGACAAACATGTAGCTTACCAATATTCTTTTTAAGATCTAAAAATTCAAAGATATCTGCATGCCATGGTTCTAAATATATAGCAAATGCTCCTGGTCTTTTATTTCCTCCTTGATCAACATATCGAGCTGTATTATTGTATACTCTGAGCATTGGAATTAAACCATTAGATACACCAAGTGTACCAGCTATTGGTGTGCCTCTTGCTCGAATACAATGTACATTAAGTCCAATACCACCAGCTGATTTGCTAATAAGTGCACATCTTTTTAATGTATCATAAATTCCATCTATGCTATCATCACTCATTGTTAGTAAAAAACAACTGAAAAATATAATCACTAGATTATTACATTGGAATGGATAAGTACATTTTATTTTAATCTTGATAAATATACCTAGACATTTGCTGTTGCCTAGTACAGGCAAAAAAAAGTGATGGAGATGCGTGTGTAAAATAACGTTCTGATAAAAAATTGTAAGTTTCTATAGCTTTATCAATATCTTCACCATGAATGGCAACTGCAACTCTCATTAACATGTGTTGTGGTCTTTCAACAACTTTCCCTTGTATTTTTAATAAATAGCTTCTTTCAAGTGTCTTAAAACCAAAGTAATTATAACTAAAGTCTCTATCATAAATTATTGCAGAATTTAACTTATTTGCATTATTTTGTATGATATTGTAATATTTCTCACTAATAACAGGCCTAACTTCATTTGTATAATGTTCCTTTACGTTATATAAGTTATGTATTACTTCTATAAATGGAAAGGGAAGATTCAAATAAAAACGAAACATTGAATTTCTAAATTAGAAATAAAGAAATGAATTGAACATATTTCTTATCTTACCACTAAAACTTTTCTTTGTTTCTTTATGAAGATTAGATATTGCAATTCTTGCAGCTAATATCGCATAATCTGGATGTTTAGTAGTCATAGTTGCAGCAGTTTCAGCTGCAAGATTGTCTAATTCAACGGTGGTTACACCTGAATATAAACCACTGATAACACGGAAAGTAATTGCAGACTATGAAAAAGATATAGAATATTAAAAAATAAATAATTAAGTAATAAATAATCTGAAAATAAGTAAACTTACAGGATCCACATAATCCATATCTAAATTGTAACATAACTTTTGAATCCTGGATGTTATTTTGTCAAAATGAACATCTTCTTTACGTCCATCTAATAATTACAAAAACTGATTAGTGTTATAATAATAAGATTCGTAATAGGATTACATTAAGATTACTCGACATAATATCAGAATAATAAAGTTTATAACATACCGCGTTTTATCACATACATCTTTCCTTTTCCAACCATTTTAAGATCACAATTAGTTTACGATTAAGAGATGGAAATAATTATTAAACTACTTGTCCTGTAAAGTAGTTGGATTAGTTTATGGTGTCGTCCTACCGGCTTTTGGCGCGAATCGGAAGTAAAGATTGTCGTCACGTGACATAACATTATCGTAGTTTGGCAGTTTAAATATGAAAATTTAAAGGTTTTTAGGCTGCTATAAATCAATTAAATTTTACATAATATTTAAACGAGTATGCGTTTTTCTATTATTATATATAAAAACCATTAAATTATCCTTTTTAATTATTATTTTTGTAAAGGAATAAGTAACTAATAGGAATTCAAATAATAATTAATAAGAATTTTAATAAGAAATTATTTTAGTCTTTATGTATTGAAATTTTAGATATTTTCTGCAGGTAAAATTTACAAGTATATATGTAATATATCTTGTATAATTAATAAAACAATTTGAGAATAGTAGACACAAAATAATATGTTATTTATGTAGACATACGATGGATGACAGATAATTAAAATTTTATTATTTAATGAAATGATTATATATGAGTTAATTATACTGTTCTATATTCCATATACTAATGAATTATATCTATAATACTTTTATAAAATAAAAACATTGTTGTATATATAAAAAAATAAATACTATACCTAGGTAAAAAGTATCCGAGAATTTGTTTAATAAAATAATTTTCGCGTTGAACACATTGTATTGCTATTATCTTGAATGTTATTTGTACAATCTTTGTCTCCTTCAATTTTAACTAAACAAACATTTATTTTGTACTCGTGAAATTGTAGCAATTAACCGGAAGAGAGAGTTTACAAAATGTTTCCGGCTATTATTCTTTCACAACTCATTTCCGTTTTCCATTATTCTAATATTTCGATATAATTCCTAGTACTCCTTGATATCATTCTTATTAAACCACCATTGTATTATTTTTTTTATAATACTTTAATTTATTCTTTACCTTTATCATGCTTTCATTTTTACCTGTTTTTCCTTCATGCCTTAAAACAGTATGATATATCGACTATTTCTTTTTTTTTTTAACTGCAGATATTCTAATGCTTATCGACAAATCTATTGGATCATATATGAACAGATCTATAATAGATCGTTTACTAATGAAATCGGTACCCAACTGTATTTTACTTTAGAATAAGTTGATGATGTATGTACTATGAAGTCAAGATCAAGTGTAGTTCAGTGCATTCTAAATGTACTCTTGAAAGAAGGGAGCAATTCGCGGCCATCGGTGTGGTCAATCAGTTATTAGCGAACTCCGGGGCTCTCTCACCATTCACATAGTGCACCTAAATATAGAGTGACACTGTGGCACTAATTTGTTGAATGAAACGAAGGTGTGTTGGTGCTTGGGGGACTGAACGCCATTGTGGGGTAGATCTGTAGGGCACAGTAGAAATCTCAACACTCATCGTACGTAAGCGCGATTTGTGAACGTAACGACACGGGCCGACATACGACACGCTTCATCAATTTTCTTTCGCCTACGACGTTTCACGGCTGTTATCGATATATAAGTCCAGTGAAAATCTCAGTTCATATCTACTCGTGAAATTGTGCACGTACGTACATTGTTTAAACGGTATTGCAAAAGAGGAGTATCCTTTCCCGTGAGACATGACTGTCGATAGACTGTCAGATACTACTTAAGTAGTCAGTGGTTATGTCCATAACATTTTATGTGTATTATGTCTATTTGACATTACGTTATGTGTTTCTCGATTTGAGTGATTTTCTCATATTTTGATTCTTCTTGTTGTATCTTCTTTCTCATTATTATACGTAAAACGTAGTTTATATAGTTATTGGAAGAGTATAAGAGATGCCTCAATAAAAAAATATAATCAGCAGGATTTTATCTTCTAATAAAAATAATTTATTTCATATTTCACATTTTTTAAATATTATTTTTGCTATTTTTGTTTATATCGTAAATCGTATTACGTTAACGTTTATTGGTTTATTTGTATATTGACATAATCGTTGAGGGTGACAGTAACATTGGCTGAAAATATCCTAAAGATTAATTTATCTTCATTCATTCAAGTCAGTCACTATACAATTGAGCTTATTACACAATTGAAGTGTAGAAGTTGTAAATTGTTTTATACCGAGGATGGTATCATTAAAAGGACATTGCACCCATGAATAATTCGTTAATGATTGTCGATACAGCAGTTTGTTTACAACTGGAAGTTGGACGAATCTTATATGTTTCTCAGTTGTAACTATGATAATTCACCAAGTGTGGATTGAGTAGGTACTTGAAATGGAACGACAGAATTGCTAATGAATAATTTTCTACCTCCTACATGGCAAATTGAAAGTTTAAATCGGGATGAATTTTATTGTGACGAGACGTCCGCCGATCGCATAGTTCGTTGTTCCACGTGATGATCTCCGATGACATCGTTTCTTTCACCGATGATTAATCTAAAATAGGACAAGGTTGTTCGATGGGAACAACGTTTGACAAACGTGATTCCCGGAAGTGGCTCGTTGTCTGTCATCCATCATCATCAAGACCCTTGTGTAGAAGTATCTCACGTAACTACGATGACTGCTGAATATTCAAAGTTCTTCAGAAATGATCGCGTTATCTTTCACTTGCTGCATATTACAATTTATTTAGCGTTCACGTTCTTTTTAATTAGACATATGAAAAGTGTACATAAATTAAACGACATTAATCTTTCGAATTTTAAAGAAAAACCCAAGATCTGAACGTTTAAATGGCTGTAGATTGGACATTCAGTGTTCTAAATATTCAAGAATTCCAGAAGGCCAATTATCAGAGGTTTCTTTAGAAATTCATATTTGTTTACAGGTTAAAACAAGAATTAATAGGATGAGGTGAATTCGATCGATTTAGTATTTCGGACAGAAAATAATGCCTTCGAGCGGGTCTTCTAAGGTACCCAAGGTAGATAGGTCCACTAGTCCTCTGCCATGTAGGCCAGTGAATCCTGTTCAAGAATTAAAAGCTCTGTTTGCTGAACCACCCTTAAGAGTCTCAAATGGCGGTAAAGAGCAAGATTTTCGTTTTGAGGCGATTCAATGCTTGCAATCTTCGGCTTTTAAAGAAACCAAAATATTGCCGGATCGAGGAATGTGGAACAGTAAGGTGAACATATAAAAAGCATTTATATGAATTATAACAGCAAAACTTGTATAACAAAAAAGACATGCAAATATCTATATCATGACTGACAATCAATTATTAATGTGGAATTGTTTTTGTCTGTTTGTTTTAAGATCGAATTTATCCTATCCGTAGTAGGATTGGCCATAGGATTAGGAAATTTATGGCGATTTCCTTACCTCTGCTATAAAAATGGCGGTGGTGCTTTTATGGTTCCCTATTTTATCGCTCTTGCACTTGCCGGAGTACCCATGTTCCTAATGGAGTTATCATTAGGACAGATGATGACTATAGGAGGATTAGGTGTCTTTAAGATAGCTCCGATTTTCAAAGGTTTATATTTCTAATTATATCCGCTTAAACATTTCGCTACTACTTCACCGTTAAATATTTTTACAAACAGGCATTGGATACGCCACTTGTGTACTTTCCTGTTGGACTAACGTATACTATATCATTATATTGGCATGGGCACTTTTTTACTTTTTGGTTTCTTTACGAATTGGTACGAAAATAACATACATAATATTAATACGGTTGCACAACAAATAGAATTTTTTAAATATTAGTTAAATATGTACATAGATGTGCCATGGAGAACATGCGGCAATCCTTGGAATACACGTTACTGTCTCACATCTTCAGAACGTTTAGAGGCGTTATGTTGGCCCGAAGAAGAAGATACGATATGTTCTACTTCGATTGGTAATTTAAGCCACACTTTACTGAACGATCCAGTGAAAGAATTTTGGGAGTAAGTTTGTATGACACAAGAAGAACTACCTACTGTAGTTCTTGTTCTATACTCGTATATATCATTTTTATTCTAAAAAGGAGGCGTACTCTTCAAATTTCTGATGGTATAGAAAACATAGGTTCAATAAGATGGGAACTAGCAGGTACATTGGCTATCGTGTGGATCATGTGTTATTTTTGTATTTGGAAAGGTGTGAAGTGGACTGGAAAAGTAAGATTCCATAATTATTTATAATTTATAAGTAAAATTGACTTATAATCGATATTAATTTTTGTATAGGTTGTGTACTTTACATCATTATTTCCATATGCATTGTTAGCAGTTTTATTGGTCAGGGGATTAAGCCTACCAGGGGCAATAGAAGGCTTAAAATATTATGCAACGCCAAATCTTTCAAAACTCAGTGATCCCGAGGTATTAGAATCTTGTTACTTTTTTTTCCTTTTCTGTCAGTAATTTAATAAATGTTTATAGGTATGGATAGACGCGGTGACTCAAATATTTTTTTCTTATGCGTTGGGTCTAGGTGCATTGGTTGCTCTTGGAAGTTACAATAAATTTAATAATAATGTTTATAAGTGAGTAACTTACGTTTTATTTAAACGTAATATATTTCTTTCAAATAATTTTAATTACATTTAATTCAACTAATATCGCGTTTGTTTATGTGTTGCCACATAAAATATTGTATTTATTTTAGGGATGCGTTAATTGTTTGTACAGTGAATTCATGTACTAGTATGCTTAGTGGTATTGTTATATTTTCTGTTGTTGGTTTCATGGCTCACGAACAACAAAAACCTGTGGCGGACGTGGCAGCTTCTGGTAATTATGATAATTAATATTAAATTAAACTGTTTTTAATATCTGTTGTTGGTGCTAATATCTTATATTTTTTAAATGTTTTAATTAGGCCCAGGTTTAGCTTTTCTGGTTTATCCTTCCGCAGTTCTAGAATTACCAGGATCATCAATTTGGTCTTGTTTATTCTTTTTTATGCTTATCCTTATTGGCTTGGACAGTCAGGTAATTTAAAATATTTTAATGTGATGAAAATGAAATAATCGATTATCACGTTTTACAGTTTTGTACAGTTGAAGGCTTTATAACAGCCGCGGTAGATGAATGGCCGCGTCTTCTCAGAAAAAGAAAAGAATTATTCATAGCAATCGTCTGTTTTATCTCGTATCTTATTGGTCTTTCTTGCGTTACTGAAGTGAGTAATTAACAAAAATTAAATTTTATCATTGTATATAAATCAATCACAGAAAAGAGTATTTTCATAATCCTTTCAGGGAGGAATGTATGTCTTTCAACTCTTGGATTCGTATGCCATTAGTGGATTTTGCCTCCTGTTTTTAATATTCTTTGAATGCATTGCCGTCTCGTGGGCATTCGGTGTAAATCGTTTCTACGATGGAATTCGTGATATGATTGGTTATTATCCATGTTACTGGTGGAAAATATGTTGGACCTTCACTACTCCTGCTGTTTGTGTGGTAAAATAACAACTTCCATTGTTATACATATACATATAATTGTTAATTTACATTTCTGATCATGTCTAATTAAAATAAACTTTCAAATTAGGGCGTTTTTGCTTTTAACATAATTAAATTCGTTCCCGTAAAATATCTTACGTATGAATATCCATGGTGGAGTCACGTGTTAGGATGGCTTTGTGGTCTTTCTTCAATGTTATGTATTCCTGGATATATGATTTATATTTGGTTTACAACATCTGGAACTGTCTCTGAGGTACATTAACTAAACATTTTTTTCAATCATCTTATTAACTAAACAATACAATTTTTTCTAAAATTTCTCAATTTTACAAAATTTAAATCATATTTTTCTTTCAGAAATTCCGAAAATTGGTAAGAATAGAAGACGATGTTGCCACTTTACGATTGAAATTAAATCCCAAAAAAGCTGCCAGTATCGGTGTAGATCTCGAACTATAAGTGTCATTGTACCTTTATTTGATATCATTAATGCAAGTGTGTTCTTTGCAGTGTATGACTGGGCAGAAGCATGATTTCATATGTTGAACAGTATCATACCATATATTCATGTAATCATTTATCACAAACAAATAAAAACTTAGTGCTGGTATAAAGTGAAGTGCATTGACTATAATAAAATACAAAATATTCTTATATAGGACATATATCAACATATATTAAGTGAAAGTTTAATTAAGATAAAATAAATATTTTTATTTGTTACAGTTTACATGATATCAGATTTGTCTACTGTATACAATTAAATGTATACACTAACTTTGCTTATTTGGAAATTTAACATTTATTAATGGATAACAAGTTTATAACTTGCAAAAGAAGATTGCTTTAATTTGTATTAATCTATATACATAATTTTATATAAAAGAATTAATTAAGAAATATTTAAATTTATTTTTCTCTATTTTGCATTTCTTTAATACGTCCAATAAGTTGTTCCTTCCATTGTTCTTCTGATATAGCTTTTGCCCATTCTGGAATTGCTGTAACTGGTAAAGTAAAAGATGCCATCATAGATTTCACTTGATTGATTTTATCTGCATCCATATCTATGTTAGATCGATTGTGAGGAGATGACCAAACTTCTATTGTTTCTGACATACAGTCCTATAAGGAATGTACAACATTATCAGTAAAAATATTAAAAGACAAATACAGTAACATTGCTCCTTAAATCTAAAAGAATTCATACATTCTGTGATTCCAATATTGGGGATCTCAATGTTTGATTAGTTTCAGCTGCGTTAGTTATCCATTCATCATCCTAAGAAATTAAGAAATTGTGTAATATAAGTACTCATCATATATAAATGAAATATTTCATTAAATAATAAACATACTTCGTCATCATACAACATCGGATCACTGTCAGTAGGAACCTGAGATAGTGGTATATATCCTGCCATTCCTATATCATCATCTTCACTATCCGATGCATTCATTCCTCTATCAAGAGGTAAATTTGGTATATTTAATGATTCCTCGATGGGTTCTTGTGTAGGGTCAGGAGACATTGTGCATCACCTGTTTCCTATATTTACAAAAACGTTCTTTCAAAAACAAGCGTTTCTAACCTTACTTTTGTGTGTATATCCTTATTTTCTATATTAAAACCTATCAATACTTTTCATGCTAAAAGATAAAAGTAGGAACCATATGATTCCATTCCTTACCCTAATATTTTCAAGTTAAACAAGTTATAAATGTTAACGAATGTGTAACAATACAAAAATTTGACAGTTCGCAGCTGATTCGTGTTCTTTGTAGTTTACTGTTTCAGTACAGACTATTCAAACGAGCTACTGATATAAAGAAAATAATTACACATTAATTTTCTTTAATATATTTTACTACGTGTTAAATGAATTCCTATATTTAAAAAGTATAATATATATTTTCATTTGTTATATCTATTAAAATTTTTATTTAAATATCGACAGTTATTTGATTTAAGCAACGCATATATTCAAACTCATGAAGAAATATATAATTTATATCAATAAATATTATGTAATGAATATTATTGAATGTTCCCATTAAATAATATTTAAGAAATATATGCATTATATGAGATAAATAATTGAAACTAACTTTTATGACCGCCCTTGCGCACTGATTACAGGAAAATTACATTATCTATAATGTATATCACATACTATTGAAAGGCTTCGATATTGGCACGACATCCCACAACGGGTACTACGAATTTAGTTATTATGTATTATTATGTATTATTATTGTATGTGTTTCTTATCACTGTCGTTTTTCTGCAATATGTACCTTAGGTATCTTATCTCGTCCACTTTTTCTAATTCTTGCTCTCCCCATTTCCATTTTCTTTGTCTCCTTTTGGTCCTTCTTTTTTCGAAAACTACTATCTTGGTTTTTTCCGTGCTCAGTTTCAATTCGGTTTAAAAATTTTTTTGAATCTCTTTAGCATTTCCTTTAGCTCCTCTTCTCTATCCGCCATCAGCACAATATCGCCTGCATATGTCAGTGACCATACCTTTCTTTCTCCTACCACTATGCCCCCAGCTTGTCCTTTCCTTAGTTCTTTTTTCAGTCCTGCCACGTGGATGTTGATACTTATTATTAGCTAATAGAATCTTCAGTCTGATTTATATGAACGAAAGAAAGAAACGAAATAAAGATAGAACCAATGAAGAGAAGGATAAAATTTAGCGATGAATAAACAAAATGTGATCTCTTCTGCTTCTACGAAAATTGGTAGTCAGACGGACATAAACTAGAACGCGCACGAAATATGGGCATAATTAAATTTGTCAGAAGGTTTCTGCTTCGTTGTATCTGGCTGACAAAGTTTATAAAGATATAACTCATACATATATGTATTTCAAATATACAAACGATTACTAGACATCCGCAGTTAGACGACGAAGAATTAACCTGATAACCAGGACATGTCTGAACAAAAATCTTCTATGAGTATGGAATTGGAAAATACCATAGTCAAATTTATTTCATTTCGTTCAGTTTTGTACCTTGAAAATGTAATTGCGGGATAATTAATTAAAATCTAACGGAAAGGAAAGTTCGAAAATTCCCAAATAAAAATATTATGTCACGGGATTATCAATTTGAGTGACACATTAACTAGCCTTCCCTGATTAACAGGTTAATTAAGAATAATACATAAATAACGAGTTAATATCATTTCAGTTTATATCTAACGCACTTTGCTTCTGTGAAGTTCATAACTAGGTGTAGAAATGAAAATAAATGTGAATTAAATCTGTAACTTTTTTATGTTATAGAACGTGGGCGAACGAGTATATATCGTCGGTATGGTATAATTTTGGATACTACAACAGTTATGTTACTTATGATATAGTTTTTGTTGGCAGTAGTAATTACTTGTGGCATGGCTGTCGGTTATCAACTATCTGTTTCATAGGTAATAAGGATCACACAGATGAACGCTTCAAATATTTTCGTATTAGTCGCAATCATAATTACAAAACAAACAATTTTCACAATCATATCATAGATGTGTGTGTAAGGGTTAGAGGGCGTCAAGGTCTTAGTGGAGACAAAAGACTGTTGCCAGATGTTAGAAGAATCTAGGATAGTCGGTTGGCGACCAGCGTGCGTGCAAGACGTTCTTCAGAGAGTAATATAGATGTATAACTGTTGTGTGGGAAATATAGTAAATAATTTGTATTCCCAAATCCTCGAATTTCCTTAACAAAATCCTCACATGTAACCTTCACGCTCCGAAAACAAACCTGCCTCCAGGTCACCATCAACAATGCAACAGTTCCTAGTAGGGACACAGTCCGATACCTGGGCATGACCCTGGACAGGAGACTAACGTGGAAGACACACATCTCAGATAAAAGGAAGCAACTAAAGGACAAACTAAAAAAACTCTATTGGCTCACGGGCCGACGCTCCAAACTAAATTTACAGAATAAAATTACCCTCTACAAGACCGTAATAAAACCTGTCTGGACCTACGGAATCCAACTATGGGGAACAGCAAGTAACTCCAACATCGAAATACTCCAACGCTTTCAATCGAAAACGCTAAGATCCCTAATTGACGCACCTTGGTATGTAACCAATGAAACAATACACCGCGACCTCAAGATACCCACCGTCAAAGAGGAAATAGCAAAATATAGCAACAGATACAGCAAAAGAATCAACAAACACCGAAACCCCCTAATCACTGGACTACTCGATACTACGGACCAGATTCGCAGGCTGAAGAGGCACTACCCGCTAGACCTAAACGTTAGATTCATTTAATTATCCAAATCAAGCATATGCACTTACTTATAATACTTATAGATTATAAATTATATCTATCTATAATAAGTATTAACTTATTGTAAATAAACAGCCATGTCACTGCGCCACGCCAGAAAAATTACTGAAAATTCTCAACGCGAGAATTGATTGTAATTTCAACAAATAAATAAAAAAAAAAAAAATATCATAGAAACTCATTTAGTCCGATCGTCAAAGAAACACGGGCTGACACACGTTCTAGGGATTCATATTAACACTTGGTTTTTTGTTCTATTTATCCCTTTTTTTGTTGTGAGTCTCTTGTTGCATGAGACCTCGAATAGGTGGCTTCGTGCATATATGCAATCTTACATTTTCAAGGGTCTTGCTACATAAATATTGAGCGTAAATACTTCCTTTTAGTGCAGTCTAATAGCGTGTTACGCGTTCGTGCATAATGAAGCTAATAATTGTTACCGTCGAGTCATTTAGCAGCGAAAGAAATACGTTTCAAGAAGTCTCTATGCCATGTGTTATTTCCACGTATTATGCGTAGTATAATTTATTGATTTACTCTTGCATATAGGAAAATTGTACAACGGTGAAACTGTGAGTTATGGCAAGCATGAACTGTAGGTAGAAGTCAGCAAGGTTATCGTCGAGATTTCTTTATTAATGTTATAGACTCTCGACTTTTAGTCATCGAGTCTCCGAGTACCCGCGATTCACGTGCGTTTGCAGCAACTCAGCCCTCATGGCCAAGGGTTGTTTCCGCTGTAAACGTACATGTAGTCGTAACGATGCTCAGTGAGCAAATACAACCCTGAAATTGGCTGTGGAGTAGAAGCCAAAGGTCATTTTTCCCGTCTTTTTGTCGTTAAGACCTATGGAACATTAAAAGCAGTTAGAACGACTCGGACGGTTGAACTTTGTTAGATATTCTATATAGATAGAAAAGATAGATTATACAAAATAGTTACGCGCAATATTGGGCAGGATTGCTGGACAGCTCCCAGTATTCTGTAAATAGTTCTATTAAATAGTCAACCGCATACAGTGCTTTCTTTTTCTCGGACGAGGATGGTCCTTCGACCCAATTAGTTCTTCGTCGGTACATACGTGCAAACACCAACAAAGCTGGAGCGATTTAGATCGCAAGCAGCAATATAACACGGTGATTAAGTAATTCCATTCAAAAGAAAGTAATAACTTCTTAGTTCCTTAGAATCCGGATATACCTCCCTATTGCGCAAATAAAAACGTATTTAGTTCGATTCATGAAGCGTAAGGATTATATGCCATGATGCAAAATGAGCCACAATAAATGTGTTCCGAAGACACAATAGTCGAGATTAGACATGATAAATAATCACGAATAAAGTTCGTAACTTGTTACTTCAATGAAAACAGATATATATTACAACTTTAATTTTTTTAGAATGTATGAATGTATGTTACGTTATGGATTTTGGTGAAGTAACAATTGCCCCTGCTATGGTTATTGATTATCAATTATTTTTTGTCACCGATGCTGATTAACAGATAGAATCTATATTTTCTCGTGTAGGATATAACCGTCATTCGAAAACATGGATTTTTCTCAACGATATTACAGAAATTAATTCAGACTTATTATTAAACGAACACAGATCGATACAGCTTCTAGGATCTTAGATCAACGCTACGGTTTTCGTTTTACTCGTACCATTTTATATCACAAGTAAACTGTCGCGTGAGATACTGAACTTAATGCACATATGCAGTTTTGCACTTTCAAAGAGGTTTTTCTATAAGAATTCGCTATTGCACCTTGCGTGTTGGAACTTCCCTTTGCACTTGTCTAATAATCTGTAACGTGCCGATATTTCGTAAAAGCACATATTACTACAACTTAGTTTTATGAATACTAAACTTGTTGCGAAATAGCTTCCTTCTGCAGCTGTCTAATAACGCATATCGCGCCAATGTATAATGGAATCAATAATTATTACTGTAGAGTCATTTAGCAGTAGAAGAAATACGTCCCGATGGGTCTCTCTATCCCACGTGTTATTCCTACGTATTATACATATCATTTATTGATTTGCTGTTGCATACAAGACAATTTTATAACGGTAAAACTGTAATTACGTAGTTATGTTCAAGGGAAAGTAATAATTTCCTGGCTCCCAGGAACCTGGACGTTTCTCCCTATTGCGCGAATTAAAATGTGTTTAGTTCGATTCACAAGGCGAATGGTTTTGTTGAGATTATGTCGAAACAAATAACACCTGAGGGGGTAATTCGCTTTACTTGGTTCAGCGTAGCTTTGAGCTTTTGTTGGCCGCTTTCCGATGACAGTAGCAGAAGTCGAGTCCTTGGTTTTAGAATTTTACAAATCAGTGCCGTTGTCAACGCCTTTCTGATGCTCGTGACTTCGATATATTCGTTTTTCTTAAACCTCGATAATATGACTGCTCTTTTTAGATGTATCTTCCAGGTGATATATACCGCGCAACTTATTCTTCAGACTTTCATATGCTGGAAGAAGCGCGACTCTTTGCAAGTAAGTCTCTCCTCGCGTTCTCTATGAATTGAATTCCTGTAACGAACATTACTGTGTAACATCTATTACAGCGTATAATTCGGGAAATGATGAAATGTATTAACGAGGCAAAGCAGTACGAAAGAAAGATTTTCGACGCGTATATTGCGAAATGCAACATTCTTTACGGCAGTTATGTAGTCATTCTATATATAGCTGCACTCTGTTTTACGCTTGGAACTTTATTCCTGTCGTCTGTACTTCCACTGAGTATAGAATATCCGTTTCCAATTAATTATACGGCAGTAAGCCTTGTCATCAACCTACATTACATTATCCTTTTTATCACATGCGCTGCACATGTATGCATGTGCGTATTTGGTGCGCTTTTACTGTGGTTCACAGCCGCAAGGTTCGAATGTTTGGCTGTGGAATTCGAGGCGACTACAAATATTTCTATGTTGATCTATTGTATTAAAAAACAATTATATTTAAGGAGGTACAGATAACATATTACAATGTACAATTTAAATTGTATGTATTTGTATTTATTATAAGTGATTGTATTTCTAGATACGCAGAAGAGGTGGTCGGCTGTTTTCGCTTCATGGTATTTTATTTTTTGTCATTAGCAACATTTTTCGTGACAGGATTGGGAATTATATTAGTTATAGTAAGTATAATATGTGGTGTTTTGCGGACAGTACATAATGAATCGATGATGCAATTTGTGAACAGGATACTCCAACAATTACGAGGATGGAATTCGTGAGTCACAGTTCATTCTCTCTCATGCACGTCTACATGTATGCGTGGCCAGCTGATTTAGTACAGGATATAGTGAGTCGTGTTTATGCGTAATTGTTTACATAGATAAAATTATCTTAAGCATAATTAATTACGTATGATTAATACTATATAATTTCTAGAGCGAAAACGCTTCGAGAAGTGCATATGATATGAAATGGTATGAACAGTCTTTAGAAATGCGGAAGTATATACTGAACGTATTGGTTTATCAGAAGCCAGTAACACTTAGTGTCGGTTGTTTAATGCCAGAGCTTACCTTGCGTTTTTTTTGTTCGGTAAGACATTTTTGGTATATATGATTTTACATTCTTTTTTATATATCATTTGCATTCTTGTACCTGGTACAAGTATATAAACGTCGGTAGTCAAACAACGAATGAATTAATCTGTTAACCTTTTAATGAGCAACTCCTGTGTCCATGGAAATTTAGATTAGCACGGAAAAATCATTTTGGTCGACTTTAGTGCTTACAATTCATTAATAACATAAATAAAATGATTCGTAAGAATATAGAGGACTTTTAAGTGAAAAGACTGCTATCCTCAAGTTGTAACAAGTTAGCACGCTTTTCCTGGTTAACAGCTTAATTAAGAATAATATATACGTAAATAACGAATTGATATGATTGCAGTTTATGTCCAACGCCCTGTCCTTCTGTACCGGTTTGCGTGCTATGGTACAAGAGCCAGAATAAATGTGTCAGAAATAGCTGATAGTCGAGATTAGAAATCACAAAATGATAGTTGTCTGGAGATAGATAACTGTGGAAATATGTGTCATAAATGGCTAATAGTCGAGATTAGAAATCACAAAATGATAGTTGTGTGGAGTTCCATAACTAGTTGTATCGATGACAATATTTATACCTCTAAAGTGGAACCTCTTAGGGTAGGGTAGGGAAATCTGGGTATCGTACGAATTGTTCTGTTTATAGTTTCTTTACGTTTGATTACTGTTCTTTTCTTTTGTTGTATCGGTTATAATTAATAGACGGAAGAATGCTGCTAAATACGCTTATTCCATGAAATATCCATCCCCTACAACGATAATATCGCGACAAATGTAGGCTTGTCTCAAAGGAAACTCGTATTGACAGATTTCCTGGATGTTTAGAGTAACGGTTCGTTCTTCGTTCGAATAGTTTTTCGTATTGCGAATAACAGCCGTTGTCAGAGAAACCGAATATGTAATTTGTTGCACATATGCAATTTTAGTTTTTCAAAGAACTTTTAGTTTTGCTATATGAATATTGACATTGGTTCATAATAATTTCTTATTGTATCTGTCTAATGTCGCACGCTCCAGTTATGTAATGCAACCAATGATTATGATCGTGGGTATACCATGATTTTTGCGGATTTATATTTTTACTGTGATTAAGAATTAAATCACGAATAAAGGTATGTATGATATTCTATATACTATAACGCATATGTTACCTTTTATATTCTACGGGTTTTCCTACTAATACCAAGTTCCTACTAATAATCAAAGCTTGGGTATTATTTAAATAAAATATTTGAGAAATGATTATTTAAATGACATACCATCTTCTCTTTGTCTCCATATTATTTTTTAATAACGTTGCTTTAATTTATTTGACTAACTAAATGTCACAAATTGATCAAAAAGTGAGTTATTAAATTCGTGTCTTTAATTTGTATTTTAAATATTTTTCAAGCTTATTCATTTGTTTTTATTGTTTGATATCAAAAGATGTACGTTTCAGCAACGGATCGTAGCGTGTAGTCGACGAAGTACTAATGTGCATTAAGTTTATTTACAGCGTTTTTACTTTGGTTTACCGCAGCGAGATTTGAATGTTTGGAATTCCAGAACTGTTCTAATATACATAGATATCGTGTGCGTGTGAAAAAGTAAATACTGTTAAGAGGTTACTGTTAAGAAGGTAAAGGCAATATTTTATAATATATGAATTAAATAGTATATATGGTTTTTTATTTTTTAGATGAACGTATGAATTAATGACATTTAATAGTTTATAAATGATTTTTCTTTTTCTTAGATACGCAAAAGAAGTGATTAGTTATTTACGCTATTTGATATTATATGCTATTACGATAGGCACGTTAGTTCTGACTATATGTGGAATTACAATGATTGTGGTAAGTTTGTGTATAACATAGAGAGAGTACAGCTTCCAATTACATACACTCTGTGCTCATGCAAATTTACATGTACGCGTGGCCAGCTGATCTCATGGAGGATATGATACATCATACTAAACTTATAAATCACATTTGGTTAAGCATAGTCTTTTTAATTTTTCCTCTTCATAATTTCTACAGTATAAACATTTCACAAAGTGCACATGATGAAAAATGGTGTGAAAAGTGATTGCAAATGCAAAAGTACCCACTGACTGTATTGATATATCGATATAATCAAAAACCAGTAGTTCTTTCGGTCACCTGTGTATTACAAGAGCTTTCTTTGGGTTATTATTGTTCGGTAAGCCATGTCTATGTTTGAATATCAAATGCGACTAATCGAGGATACCATACGAATAGTAAGTTCATACTAGTTCAGTATCTCTCCAATGTCTTCTCCACCTTAACCGCTTTTCAAGTCGTGGTAGAAGATAAATCGATAGAAATGTGATCTAAATGATATTTCAGTTATGTAATGCATAATTTCTTTGTCATGACTCGTATAGTTGTCACAGTTATCTTATAGCTGTTATAATTATTTCATATATAATATAAAAGTACATACTAGTTATTAAATCTCTAACATACCAGAAAAAATCTTTTAATTTCTATATTAACTTTGCCAACTTCTGTAATTGGATTCGAATAAGCAGGTTTAATGTTCAATTTACCATTTCTTTTGCAAAACGTCGCACAGGGTCGTTTACGTCTCTGGATATCGTAGTCTTCTTCACTACGACTTGTACGAGGTAAGCTGCTGCCTATGTGCCCCACTGCTTAGGCTGATTTCCTTTCGTTCGTGTAAGGAGGTTTGCTCGCGTGCAGGGATATTGTAGCCGATTTTTAATTGTCAATAACTAAAAAACAAAGCCGAAAACACAATTTTTTTTATTCTTGATTTTCATCTTATTTAGACTTCAAGAGTTACCTTTAATTTTCCTGACACCTGTAGCCGAACATTCTGTGTAGGACATGTCTCACAAAGTATTTGTATATTTGTTATTACAATTAAGTATAACAATAGTCTGTAGACTGAATGCATATGGTATAAGCGAAGAGAGGGAGAGTGTGAGAGTTACTTCCATATAAGAAATAAGAGAAAAATGTAAAACCGGAAGTTCGTCCTAAATCGATAAGCGAAGACTATGTATAGTAAATAAAATAAAATACCTAACAATAATTAGAACGCAATGAATATTACGTCAGACTGATTGTTTAAATTGTAAATATGCAGATAAGAAAATAATAATTCTTTATCATATGAAATCATCTTTTCTTATAAATAAACATATGAATATTTCGAAATAAATCCTGTCGGCACTATCAAAATATGGCATATAAATATATTAATATAAATTAATTTTCTCAGTTTTTTTAGTAATATGAAATAACGTCGCTGTGCTCTAACAAATTTATAGATTAAAAGTTCCTTATATGTAATTCGAACTATTTCTACTCGTATTAATGACTGTCTAAATCTACAACATCCTTGAAAATGAAAGAGATAAATGATACACCGACGGAATTTCGATTCTTTTTTTAACGAGCAGATGTTCTTTCGAAGGCGGTTTGCTCGTTGCCATTAAAAGCTTTGCGAATCACGAGAAATGCACCGCGTCCATTCCATTTCAGGGCCAATAGAATCGCAAAACCGCAAACGAAACTCCATCATAATGGGCAAAAAAATACGTTAGGCAACCCGTTCGAAAGGTTACATCGCGAACGGTTAGGCTGACTCGTCTGATCGCCTAAAACAAGAAGAAAAAGGAGAAGAAAAAATAGGTAAACATGGCCGATTGAACGTGATTCAGCGGTTGGCGATGTACGCCCCGAAACCGACCGGTCTCCTTCTTGGTTCCGGGAATCCGTACTCCGCCAATCGGACCTTCAGCACCAGCTCCATTCACGGACAGTGTGTTCATCTGGAACGTGTTGATACAATCTGGAAAATTTACCGGCAATTCTACATCAACCTTGGCGCGTAGTCATCCGTGAGAAGAGGAATTTAAGTGACAATCAGTGGAGAACAGTGTGAGAATTTTTCATGCCAGACGTGTTGTGTGACATGTGATGTTTTATGACAGAGAAACACATGTGACTGGTGGTAATTGAATTCGTTTATTGTTTGGTTATCATCGCTGATATCTAATATTTTTGAGCATTTTTTGTTCATCTACGGATGAATTAATTATACACATTTTATGTTCAATTTTCGTATAAATTAGTCATAAGTGTATGGTGTTATATACATAATTATCCTGTTTGTGTTCGGTGTTACGTTTCATCTTGCTTGTGCGAAGACTTAAACACATGTAATATCTGAATTGTTGTAACGTAAATATAAATATGACCACTTTGAAACAACTATCATAGAGACGTACGTAAACTATACACATGTTTTAATGCTTTCGACTTTACTTACGTCAAATAAAATTATGTATTTCGTCATATTGCGTAATATTCGTAAAAATTTTAAAAGCAAGACAGGCGAAGAAGAGAAAAATCTTTTTCATAATCTACCATTTTAAAATAAACAACACTTGCATATTACCTCAAAATAAACATTATCACACAGTTATTATCAACACAAACGTAGATATTAATAATACTTATATGTACTTGAAATTTTAACAACCCTTTATGTTGAGTTATGTTGGGTAAACCTTATGTTATAAATAACATAAAATACTCCTAATTATCTCAACTTAACTAGTGCATCCCTAACTCATTGCACCAGAACACATTTCTCAAAATCGACAGCTATTGCGAATTGTTAACTAACACTTGGAACATTCGATTCGTTGACCGTATTATTCAAGTGTCTATATCCGGGGAAACGGGAAACGTAGACCATCCGGTTTCTCGTTCGAAACTGATACAACGCAGGGTCAGTGGTGCTGCAAGGATTCATTGGAGAAATCGGCGAGCTCCGATGACGCACGTGGCTCGTTTCAAGGAAACGCATGAATCGACCGATGCGCGAGTCACAACGATTTCAACAGTGACTTACCTGCTGCTTTGCTACACATAAGAGTATTTTTGGATGATTGGAATTCGACGAAAATAATTTGAGAGCAATTCTGAAAAGTAGCATAACTCAAGTTTGATATTATAAAAAGAAAATAAAATCTAATATCAAAAAAAGATAAATGAAATTTTTTTTAAAAAGAATATTTATAGATACGTATTCATGTTCGAGCAAAAATAAACGAATGTGATCAATCTTATTGATCGAGATGTATTACTTATATCTCTTAATCCAAAGTGTCAAGCTAAGAATGACAGATACAAGTTGAAGATTAGATTAAGAGGGCATACTCTAAAGTGTTATCTATGTACATTGTTAAGTACTTCAAAGTACTCCTAAAATATGGAGTGAATCGTAAAAATAAACGATCAGCTTATGTATATACCTACACTCTTACACCTACATATTGCATATGTATTCGATGAATCATGGACAGTTTGTGGAGATCACGAGTCATATAAGCTGGTCGTGGGAAATGAAACTGTATGACAATTTCTCGCGGACGAACCGAAAGATTGTATCAAACAGTCGAATCGAAAGCAGATCAAAAGCGGATCGGCAAGGAAATAATTTTCGTATTATGAAAAACATGCAGAAAGAACACTCGAGGAAGATCAGATATTTTAACATACAAAATACAAATATATAGTTATTAAGAGATCAAACTTTCTTGTTTATTATCGACGAATGTACGAATCTGAAAAAAATGCGTGATTTGACGATATGTTGGCGAGCAAGTTTGAGATTTATGCCATCGGTTAAGAACCAATACGGATGTGGCAGAAAATTAAATGTCGTAAAAGGAGAAACAATCGAAGAAAACGAAATGGAATCAGAGCCCGTGATGGTTCCATCTGGTAATTATTTTTATTTTCAAATGTATTATTCGTTGGAATAGACAAAGAGAGTATTTAGATGATAATTATAGGATTTAAATGATTATTGTTATCTACTATAAAAATACAACATATATTTGAAATCGTTTATCAGATTTTTTTTATCAGATAAGGAAGATATTCTTACTGAAAAAAAAATTAATCGAAAGAATTAATATTATTACGCATTTAGATCCGTCGGAATGGAACTCGAACCACATCGCATCCTGGATTTCATGGTGCAGCCAGGTGTTTTCCATAAAACCACCACCGAGTACGACTAAATTTCCATCAACTGGCAAAGAGCTATTAAAATTATCGTCTGATTATTGGCAAGCTATTCCTGGTGGAAAAATTTTGGCACGACACCTTGGTTACCTTCAATTCCAGGCAACTGGTGTGCAAACGCCGGATTTGTTGCAAGAGGAGAAAATTGATGGTAAGTAACCAGAATCGTAATATACGTAAAGCGTATAAATGTTCCATCTTTTCCACTCATATAACATGCTGTTTTTAAAACAAAGATTTTAACGATTGTAATAAATTTCAATATTCGAGTTATCGATATATGAATCAACAAGTGTTATTATACCGTATCAAGGTAAAAAGAGCATAAGTATTATCTTGATTCATAAAACGAACTATATAATATTATTCTCTATTATTTTTATTTTTAAGTATTTAGCTATAGTACCCTGATAAAGAATTGCTGAAATATTATTTACTGCTATAAAAATATTGTCATACACGTAAGTATTCAAGTATCATCATTATATAAATTGCGAATTTTATAATAGGCTTTCGATATAATACCTGTTACATAATATTTATGCAATTAGTAACATATCCCATTTAGTAAATGATTTATTAGTTGTGCTCATAAGTAGAATATATAAAGCGGTGTTCGATATAAGTTCTTGTGTTTTTTCAAAGTTAGAAATTAACATATCGACGTCATTTATTATAATTCGTAAAAGTCGGTGTAACTGAGCAATACGGATTGAATTCCTGCAGTAAATCCAAATGACGCGCGATTCATGGAGCTTAGGGAAGGTTAATAGGGGTCCAGGTTGGATTGAAAGTGACCGGAAGAGGCTAACCGTTCCCTAGGGTAGGTCCTAGTCCACTGGCGAACACTTCAACCTTATCTTAGGTTTTAACGAGGGCGCGATCTATTAGAGATAAGAAAGGTCCGGCAGAAAAATAAATATCGTAGACGATAATAGTCTCGTTGCTCCCTTCGTTTATTTTTATCCACCACGGACTTCCGACTTAACGAAAACTAGATTTTGATCATTTGTATTATCAATTCTTTATTTTACCTTGATCACGAACAATATATTTAATTTTGTTTTTTGCGTAATTCTATCAAATCGAAAATAAGAAATTCAAATACCAAATAATCGAAGCGCAATTAAATTTTGTACGTATAGCTAATTTCGATCTTAAAAAAATCAAGCTTCGATCGTTAAGCTTGGAAACGAACTTTAAAAATATAAAAAAGGAAAGAAAAGATGAGAAGCATAAAGACACTTGAAAACGTGGAAGCAGATCTGACAACAAAAAATTCTTACCTCGAAATTCATTTCACAGTGTCAATCAATCAAATTCATTCAAACTTCGTAACTAGTTTCAAAGCTATAAAATCCAAATTCCATCAACCACGAAAATACAAAAATACGTTCATACAAATAATAAATTCAACTTCGTTGCCTCTGTAATTTTATCGCGCCGACCATATCATCAATTCAATCAGATTTCACAGTCCTAAACGCGAAAGATTCAATTGCAGCACACGAACTTGGGAAACACCAGAGAAAGAATAAAAAGGAATAAACACACATGAAAACGTGGAGACAGAACTCGGGACAAAAAGTACTTACCTCTCTGACTTTGCTCGAAGCGTGCGAAAGTTATTCGCGTTAAAGCGTTTTGCGCGCGCGAGCAAGGAGCTGTAACTAGAGGTGATACGGAGTTGGTGTAAGAGAAAAAGAGCGATCCGCCTTTTGGTCGACGACGGATGAAAAGCGAGAAGAGGCAAGAGTCTTGGCAGTGTAAGCCTCCGAGATATATCGTCCGTTTGAATAACGTTGTAGGTGCTCTTGGGGCATACTCCGCGCCCGGCAGCGGCCGTTTATTAAACGAATCAGTGTTATCGTGGTGAGAGAGCTCTCATGAATAAACCATCGAGTGTTTAGGGCGGCGGGAAGGTGGTGGCACCGCCACCCTGGGGTTACGGCCTCGCAGTAACCGCTGCCACCCTTCTCCTTTGCCATCTACACTGTCTAGGGAGGGGAGAGCAAACTCTAACGGTGCTAGGGATGGTAAGCTCGCCACGGGGTGCGGCTATATTGTTTTCTTGATGAGCGCGAAACATCCCCCGAATCTCCCAGCGTATACGGGATAATTTCAGGCGTCATCGTCGTGCGCCGCGAAACTGAAAACGCCTTGAAACCTGCGTCAAGCGAAATCATCACCTTCCATATTGTACATCATTAGGTATATATGTGTATATATATACATATATTCTGTTATTCATTTCTTTTTCTGGAAAGGTTACTGGGTTATCTGAAAAGGTGAAGAGAATCATTTATACGGTATATATTTGCGGTAATCGATCGAAAATGATCTTTATTTGAATAAGATTTAAAATGTTTGCTTACAAAGAATAACGTGGTCTGGACTTCTTTTTTCGGTCTATAAAATTCTTCCATAAATTTTTGGAAACTGATTGGAAGTTATTTGAAACGACGTTTTAAACAACGCTTTTGGAATTCTGAATTTGTATTGTATGGTATAGGTAACATTTATGCTTGGAGAAAATATAAATTAATAGGCTTATATAATTTTGGAAACCAGATTTCGCGCATACTTCTGAATTTACATTGCGAAAGCTGTCGGTGGTTTCAATTATTCATTTCGTTGTACGATAGATACAGGTATGTTATTTCCTTTTTTTATAATTTTGTTCAAGTGACACAGGTTTCGTAAAATTACATTTGATAAAGACAAGAAAAAAGAGAAAGGAAGGAAAGGATATCGAACAGTCAATCAAACTCCGAATAAGTAATAAATTCATGAAAAAGTCAGTTACAACTGTCGGAAAAGAACGAAAGTAGGCAATTATTTGAATCAAAAAATTTTTACAAATTTTTCTCTCTTTTTTTTTTAAAGAATTAGATTAAAGATGTATCCAAAAATGTAAGTATCTATCGATACAAAGATATAATCAGAAAAAATTTGAAAATGTCAAATTCTTTAAATTTGAACTCGATTATTAATTTTAATAGCTGTATCTTTAGGATAATGAGAAAGTGGTTGGAGTCAGTATTGTACAGACGTGTAAAAGCATTCCGTTCACGGGAGTCAGAGTGGGGGCGATAAGGGCTGAAATCACCGGGGGCAAAGGTCGCTCAGTTACTCTCTGTCCTCCGTCTGGTGCGTTTTATTCTGTGCGAATTCGCGCTTTATCGTTATCGCGGATCAAAATTTCGTACGATACGTCCATATATGTACACAAATTTGTGCGTATAAAGAAACGTCAACGAATACGTCACGTGGTTTATTTTTTATTATATTATTTTTATTATTTTCAATTAGGACTGTCTTTACTCCGTAAATATTTAAAATCGTACTCATTATCGCGGGAAAACTTTAAATTATCACTGATCCTTTAAATACACAATATTGTGATGTAGTGTATAGATACATAATAGGTACCGTTTTTTTCAATTTTAATGGAACGTTAAAGAAGTTAAAAGTGGTTAGATAAAATAACAAAAAAAGAAGAAAAATGATTCGGATCCAGGGAAATCGAATATTTATATTCTTTTTGATTCATGCGATACGTTTGTGAGTCAGATGTTATGGTATTTTAATTTAAAAATGGAACTTTCTTTCGCATAGATCACGTATCGTTATAATAAAATTTGTTATTAGAACAATCGTTTATGCTCATCGATCTCCAAATTTATGGCAGATTATCTTGAAAATAAATGTTAAATCTGAGTTAATATCGAAATAATTGGAAAATTAAATAACAAGGAAAGATGATTTTCGTATTACGTACCGCTGTAATGAGATTGATAACGTGCCAGCCGATCACCGTTGCTCACGCGGTGAAGGATTAGACGACATAGTTCGACGCGTAATGTGGAGGATTCAAACACATCCGTTGCATCTTCAGCAGGACACCAGATTCCATCCTTCGGCAGCTGCCATTCTTTACAACGGTATCTGTTACTATATAGCGTTAACTTTCTCGCGAATTAAAATTTTACGAAAATACTTTTTTCACATTCATAAAACTTTGTAGAGGAAGAGTTCACGAGAGAAAATTTAAGTTACTCTATTGAGTTAATCTATCAAATTCTGTTTTGTGTGCTAATATTATAACAATTTACTTCATGTAAGTAATTTTTATAGATGTTTTCGTGGCGATTGAAATTAAATTGAAATAGGGTAAGGGGCGAAAATTTTGTTCGCGTGCCTAATTTCGTCCCCTGATCGATCCTTGTTGTTAGGTGTTCCAGCTTGTAAATCGCTTGGAATAGAAAATAAAAATGCCGCTGCTTAAGTCACGGAAAAACAAAGGAATTCGTCGTTTCAGAGTCTGCTGTAACGCTTTTTCTTTTCGCGACTAGTGCACTATATTATTTCTTAATATTTCAAGTCGTATTCCAACATTCAAAGTATGTAACTCTAGTATTTATTTTTGGCAGTGTGTAGTATAGTAGTATTTTTATATTCCGAACTGGCGATTTCGTTCTATCACGTATCGATTAGAACTGACAATTATATTAAAAAATGGCTTTGTGTCTAATTTCATTGCTCTGCAGAGATACCTCAGGACGACATTATGAACGCGTGTTTCAGGAAGAATTTTGAAGTAGAGTCACCAAGCGAAAGCGAGGAAAATGAAAATGTGGTCTGTTTTATATGTGATAATCAATTTTCGAACAATATGAGGGCAGAAATGTGGGTTAGATGCACCGGGTGCTTCGAACGGTGCTACAAGCTATGCACATTTTATAATCTTTGTATAGATCCATCATTTGTCTCATATATATACAGGGTGTCCCTAATATTGATGGTAGAACCTGAAGGAGGTGATCGTACATGAGGAAATAAGTCGAAGATATGGAACGAATTTGTTTCATTCGAGGCTTTGTTTTTGAGAAAATCCGCTTTGAATTTCCTCTAGAGCACGCATGCACTTGACTATGTCGTGGTTTTAATGATATAAACATTTTTTTGCTAAAAGTAAGAGAGCGAGATTAAGAACATTTTTCTTAACAACTGGAAAATGCATACCGTTACATATATATTTTTTACTTTGTTCGTATGAACTTTTATGAAACATTGATTACGGATCTTCGTCACTAAGTTTCCAAGGTAATTATACAAATTTTCTCGGATTAAAAGAATTGATTTAGTTGTGGATAACTGCCAAAAATGTTTTCGAGGGAGAAAATTTAGGCACCTGAACGCAACGTGATTTTTTAAGACACAAGATAGTAATTTTTTCAAATTACATTATTAAAACAAAAATTCTGACGGTAACAGATACAACACAATAAGATTGATAATAAAACGAAGAACGAAAATAAAACTTTATAAACATACTTGATAAATTACAACTCATTTGATTGCACCGTATAACATAAAATTGTGAAAAAGAAGTTTACATCCTATAATCCGTAACTTATCACCTCACTAATATCATTAATTGATAAATTTTTTCTTAAGATGATCCTGATGCCGTCAAATCCCTTTAACCCTCCGTAGCTACCAAGATTCCTTCTTTTTCGTGCACTACAATTTCAAATCCCAACTTCGGTTAGATTCACAAAGAAAAGCACTGTTGAAACAAACATGAAATAAATTAAATACATAAAAGAAGAGAGGAGAGATAACAGGCAGTGGATGATCGCAACCATCGCTATACTCTCAAGGTTTCGACGAATCGACCTCGAGGAAATCACGGCCTGTTGGTGCATGCGTGTTTCTGCTTCTTGCCCGCAGAGAGGTTCAGCCTCCTCCAACGAACTTGCTCCCTGATTGGATCGACAGCTGGAGCTGTGGGTTCCGGGGCGGTCGGAGGCGGACAGGTTCAACTCTGGCAATTCCTGCTGGAGCTGCTCTCGGATTCGTCCAATTCATCCTGTATCGCGTGGGAGGGTTCGAACGGCGAGTTCAAACTTACCGATCCGGACGAAGTCGCGCGTCGATGGGGCGAACGGAAGAGCAAACCGAACATGAACTACGACAAATTATCGCGAGCACTCAGGTAAACAGAAATCTGAAGTTTCACTTACCTTCGTGACTTTCTTAAATCAAATGGAAATTTTATTCACGAGTTTTCTGATTTCTTATTTTTTTTTGTTACAAGTATGTTCATATGTATGTTTGAAGTGTATTAAATGTTTATATAAGTACTTACTACGGTGTAGATATTAATACTTTACCTATCGCTTACCATTGAAGTTGCCATTTACTAACGATCAACTTAGTTGGGCATGGACACGTCGCTAGTACCGGCCAGGCCTTAGCTTTCGCGAAGCATATACGTGCCTATTTGTAAAACTCTATAACATTAAAATCAAAGCGTGAGGGATTACTCGTTATGTCATTCTAATTTCTTTTGTTTCAAAGCAGTGTAATTTTATTATCGTTTATAATTGTCACGATAGCATTATTATATTTATCTTATGTAATATAACTATTTATAAACTAATATATGTATAATACTTTCAAATAACTACGCCACAATCTGACAGATTATCTAAGCAAAACTCTTCATCTTCATTTATCTTGAACCATGGTAAACGATAAAAATTTTTTAAATTTGCAAGGATATGAACGAGTTATTATACAGTTACTAACAAGCGAATATAAAATATAAAAGCTTCCAGTCGGTAAGTGTTGGCATCGGAAAACCGATGAATAGGTTATCGGCCGATAAGCGTTAGCATCGAAAAGCCTATTAGTAGGCTTCCGGTAGATAAAGTATTAAATATGTTTACATTTACGCAGTAGATATGAAAAGCTGCCTATACATTTAGCGGAGCAAGATAGCTACTCCATTTGCTTTCCATTACTTCATCTTTAATATTTTTTATTTTACTTTTAGAGTTATAATCCGTTATAGTTAGAGTTATAAGCCGTTAACCAATAAATCATGTAGTAATGATGTTAATACTAACACCCTATTCTATTTACATAGCTCGTATCTCGCTTATTGTTGGTCAACCTACAATACCTACAGCAATCTACATATATAATTTGAAATATGATAGGTACTTAAATTCGTTCAATGAAAAGAATTCGTGTGTCCTACCTTCCCTATTGAAGGGAAGGTGTGTCCCATGATTACATGAAAAAGAATTAACTTACCTTACAGTTTTTATCGCTATTACTATTATTCACTATTACCTATCTATATGATTCGTTATTTTATTACTGTATTATATTTCAAAAGTATTTGATTCGCAGATATTACTACGACAAAAATATCATGACGAAAGTGCACGGGAAACGATACGCGTACAAGTTCGACTTCCATGGATTGATGATGGCTTGTCAGACTCAAGCTGGTGTCACGTTGGAGGCATCTCAATCGAGTCGAGGTACAGGCGCGAATTGTCATCCTCATCATACGCATCATACTCATCATCTGTATCCGACAGGACCATCGAGTTCGCAACATCCATCGGCACCTCCACCACCTCCTCCACCACCGCCTCCACCACCACCGCCACCTCCGCCACATTATTGTTGGCCTTACCACAGATACTCTCCACCAACGTAGCATAAAGAATTCATTGTTTTTCATTTGTGACAACGTGAACAATTTTTTGTTAAGTTAGATCATGCGTAGGATATGCAATAGGCATACCAGTGCATAAAAGCAATTGTAAATTATACTGCTATTTTAAAGATTTTAAAGAAATAGATAATTTCCAACGTAATTTGGAAAGGTTATATAAACTTTTTGTTAAGCATTCAACGATAATTAATTATTAATAGATCTATTATACGCGTGTAATTAATGGTTCTTTTTAAGTGTAATATATAAGATAAATGTTAACTATAAAATAAGTATGTACAACAGATAAATTAAGTATCAAACTATTGTAGGTATAGTTGTTGGTAGAGAAGAATAAAATTACTGTATATATAAATATATTAAGATATTTAGATAAGTATACATAAAGCAATAGTGATGTCTCTGCTGAAGTTTTGGATAGGAATTGTATTTATATGCACTTCTTTAATGTTGGAATGTACAGTTTATAAGCATAATTTTTTATTTAATGAATGTTAAGATGCTTAACGGTTAGCTTAGGAAAATAAAGCCCTACAAAACTAAACATTTTAATTGTTCATTCTTTTCTATAATCCATCTCATTTTTTTAAAAAATGCATTCAAGTTTCATTCTATATTATAGGTGAGATATAGGACGGCATCTACAATAAAATAAATGAAACCTTTAATGGAACGTGAATTGCCGACACAAAGAGGAAATGACAGTGCCCACGCAGTCATGGTTTTGGTTGTTCCCGGACTAGTGCTACACCATGCGGAGAAGTACTGAAGGGAACAAACGTTAGCATATACAAGAATTTATAAAATTGGGGATATACCCTGTGTGGTTGCTATTTAGTATATACAAGAACCTATGTGTTCGCGCGGAGTCGCGTTCGTGATAGATCACGTCAATGGAAGTCGTAAATTCCCGTTACGATTAGATCATCGATGCCACGAACTTATCGATCCCCTATTTCATTTAGGATAATAAAGATGATTGAACTGATTAAAACACTGGATTAACAGGTTACAATATATACTTTATTCCAATAACTTTGTAGATATAGACAGACAATATATTTAATAACGATTAAGAGCCCTAACAATAAAGTACAAATCCTTAGTTTTATGACAGTTCCCTAAGATTATTGCGGTCCGGAAGGATGGAGTTTAGTTGCACACTAGTATAGATAAGAACCTACTGAGTTCCACGCTACAAGACCCTATTTAATTATACGATTCTACGGAAAAGTTTATATCTATTTTTCTGTCTGACATAAAAAATTACAATTAATTTCATTATTGCACGATTTTGTCATTCTCATACTTATCTACAACTAGAACCATAAGTATGAACATTTATTTTCTCTCCAACCGAAAGTGCAAAATGACGAATTATGAACTTTTGGAAACATTCTATAGATGTCACTTATATTTCCTTCTCAGCCAATCAGAGCTAACGTAGACGTAACCTGAATATAACGTACTCAAACTCCATTTCTCTTTCTTCGTAAGAAAAGGTAGGTTGAAGCACGCTGGAAGGCGATGACTTAGAAATCAATTTATTATAATACCATCAACATAATTTTTACGTGGAAATATCTTAAAACGTGAAGCTAGAATCAGAATCATTAATTTGATTTTATTATTTCAGCTCCTTAGTCCTTGAAAAATATGTCAGACGTTGAGAAGTAAGTGTTTTGTATATTTGTTACAAAGATATTGATATGAAGGTTTTTTTTTATTTAAAACCTTAATTTAAAATTGTAAAAGTATCAAGTTACGATAGTAAACATTTATTACCCTTATTTCATAAACTTTTTTTGAATATTGATGTTTATTGAAATTAATTGTTTGCATAAAGTTATCATATAACCACAAAATCCTATGTCAAAAATTTTGTGTGGAGAGTTAAGTAAATAGACTGTAATTATATTTTTGTTCTTAGTGACGATGTACCTTCTGCAATGGCAGCAGGAGGTGCAATGGATATAAACACAGCCCTTCAAGAAGTTCTTAAAAATGCACTTATTCATGATGGTGTCGTACATGGTCTCCATGAAGCTGCCAAAGCACTAGACAAGTGAGTTTATTGAATGATTTACTTAAATAAGTTATATATATTTTCGTGAAATAACAAATTTGCAAACCTTTATATATCATTATATGACTATATATTAGGATCCTTCTACTGAGAAGCAATCCATTACAAAATTTAATAATGCTGTCTATAACCCTATTTGATATATTAAAAAATTACTCTATTCTATAGCCTGTGTAATATTAAAATTATATTTGTTTACATTTCCTTTATTATATTCTAGGAGGCAAGCTATGCTTTGCATATTAGCAGAAAATTGTGACGAACCTATGTATAAGAAACTAGTACAAGCATTGTGCAATGAACATCAGATTCCCTTTATCAGGGTAGACAATAATAAGAAACTAGGTGAATGGGCTGGTTTATGTAAAATTGACTGCGCTGGTAAAGCCCGAAAAGTTGTTGGGTGCTCCTGTGTTGTCGTAAAGGTATAAATTGTACTATATATAAAAATATAACTACCTTTTTAATATTAAATGCAATTTGCAAATTTAATGGTACTATGTGATGAGAGCAAAGGCTCCCTCTACTGAGAGAACCCATTTAATTAACAAATTATGATGTAATAATGCCTAATAATTGCCTGATTTTAATAATGTAATATTAGTAACTTAATTGTTTTTTAAAAATTTTTTCTATTAAATGATTCTTTTTTACTTTTAGGACTTTGGAGAAGACACTCCTGCAAAAGATGTGGTAATGGAATATGTGAAACAAAGCTCTGTACATTAAGATCTTTTAATTAAATATTTAATATAAGTTCGTACGTATTATTTATTTAATCCTAAGTATTTCTAATATTCGTATAATAGGGGAATTAATTTCAATACTTTTATATTTTTAATTTCTTTATTTCTAGGAAGAAATACTGAAAATGTAATCAAATATTCTTTTTCCAGACAAAAATTTCGAAATTAGTCTTTCTCACATTCTATGTTTTTTGTTATCTTGTCACAAATATTCTTATGCTTCACCCAATCTTTTACTTGACACTCCCTGGAATAATAGATCCGATATTGTTTTAGTAAAAAATAGTACTGTTTTATAAACATATGAAAAAAATCTTTACCTTCCACAGTACCAAACTTCTTTACATTTAGAACAACGTTTTTTTGCTTCTTCATGACATAAAGAGCATTCTTTAACATCAATGCAATCCAGTTTGTCCAAATCATATGCATCGCTTAAAATTTGAGCAGCATTTTTAATATAATCAACGTCTGTAGTGTATATAAATTTTGATTGATGTTTTGCTAATTTTTTCCACTTCTTATGATATTTCTCTATTATTGACGATTTTATCTAGTAAAATATCAATTTGGTTATTTGCTTAATATTTTAAAAAATTTAAACAAATATTTTATTGGATAACTTTCAACCTGTGGTATAAGTTCCACATTTATTGCTCGCAATGCATTACCATTAGGTGATGATACACTTAAATAATTTAACCATCTTTTTAGATCTATTAAAGGTGAAATTTGATCCAGTACACATTCGTGTAAATATTTCTGTAACTAATGCGAAACATAATTTCTTTCCTTTGAACACAACACATATAATGTTAAACATATAATGCAATATATAATGTTAAAATACTTTTAATAACTGAGAAAACCTATGATCAGTAATTTCATAATAAGGTGCACTTTTTGTATTAAGCAATAATTCCCTTAAACCAAGCCAAACTTGTCCTTCTATTTTAGAAATTTTTCCTTCTTCACCTGATTTTACTTTTTTCCAACCACTGTTATATATCATATTTTCACCTGAAGAGTAAACAGTTTTATTATACTCTGAATTTTCTTATACTTATGTAATGATAGTTACCTTTACTTTCCTTTTTCCACGGATGTCTTTCAATGAGTTGAGCAAGTAAATAGGGCACATCATGAGTAGCTAACAATCGCGATAATACACACAATGGTAAACTATCTACGTATTCGGCCAAGTAACGGAGAATCGAAATGCAACGTATACCAATATCAAATTCAAATTCTTTCTTTTTCTCAAATATTTCTTCAAGACATGAGCTAATTGCAACAATTACTACCATTACTACTCAGCACGTGGAATATTACTTTCTTACTAAAATGACATAAAAATTCGAGTGTCAGTTCACTTACTTTGGGTCTCTTACATTTTCATAAATTTCGATGACAGGCATATCGAGGAGTAAAGATACAGATTTAACAGCATAATCGACGAGGTCAAGAGCAGAATCATTTATAGTTTCTGCACTTTCACAATGAAACAACACGTTTTCTAATAGTGAAACGGCAATATCTTCGTGATAAAATACAGTGTAAAGCATAAAAGTATTTTTTGGTTCTTCATTTATTTCGATCAAAAGTGGAAATACTTTATGCTTCCATATATCAATTTGTATAGCTTCGTATATAAGGACAGGAATCTATACGGGAAGAAAGTAATATTAACATAACAGATAGTTGCATGTTTTATTAAAATATATCTTATTTACCTTTTTAAAAGAAACAAACCATTCCTTAGTACTTTCTTCTCGCAAGCCGCTAATTTCTAATACGCTTTGTTGATTTAATAACATCAACTTTTTATGAAATTCAAACCAGCTGAAAATAATGCTCAAGTTATAGCTATATTGTGTAAGAAATATTTGTAATGTTTAAGAAAAATTAACCCTTTCGTTCCAATATCTTCAAGTTCCGAAATTTGTAGATGTTGTATATATAATTCAATTTCCCACGGCGAAATTATATATTCAATTCGATTTGACATTTTTATGATTAAAAACGCACTACCATAAATGAATGTCAACCATTTGTAAACAAAATTCGTATTCCGTATATTCGATACCCTGCAGTGATTATTGCATATATATATATAGTTTTTAAGTATAACGTTAGAAAATTACAATACAAATGGTTTTAACTGAATTTTAATGTTATATCAATATTTTAAAATAATTTTCTTTTTAATATTAATCATATTCTACTTATGTTTTACTTACCTTTGAACTATAAGATTTACACCTTAAAAATAGATACCTTTATTTATTTAAGGTCTTTTACACAAATTTTTTAATTTTCGTACAACTTTCTTGTATAATAAATTACATAATAGTCATTACACATTATAAAAATTATCAATTATTCAATTTAAAATTAAGTGGAAACTTCCACTTTTTATTTTTTAAATCTTAATTATTAGTATATATGATCTTTATTTTACATTGAAATATGTATAATAAATATAAGATTTTCAAATAACGAGGAAACATTTGACATAACCTATATTGTTTACTATTTAAAACTAAAATATGTTATTTTAGAAAAATGTTAAATAAGATGTTTCAAATTTCTGTTTACATCCTAGCTATATTAAATATTTCAGGCATAAGTCCTTTCACAACTTATCAAATAGGCGGTAATTACAAAACAGAAATAAAACAACATTATTATTCATTCAATTATTTATTCATCTTATATATCTTTATGTATATTTGTTCGTCTCATAGATTTTTGTACTGCTGCAAACGTGTCTTTAACAAGTGATGTAGAATTAATGATGGTATCAGAAGAATTATTTAACAAGTCTTCTGATGAATTATTCAACCATGTGTATATAAATTATCAAGGAAATATGAGCTTTAAAAACTTTACTGATAATGCTCCACAAAGGTATTTTCTATTTCTAAAGGTATTTTTTGTTAATAATTTCAAACATAATTAGTTTTTATAACTTTAGGTTGTTAAATATATCGACCAAAATATTTTTAATACCAACAATAAGATCTCTTGTAAAGTTATTTGATAATTATGAATTGGATACTTATGAGCCAGAAGTCATAACAAGGGAAGAAGATCTAGAAGAGAATGAATTTATTGATAATTTAATGGAAACAGATATAATTTCACATGTTATGTACTTTTTGTCAGTCAAAGGGTTCTTTAAAAATGACATGCGAGTTTATAAAGATATTTTAAAACAAATTTGGTTTCATTTATATTCTCGGAGTAAAAATATAAATGGTACTTCTGGATTTGAACATGTATTTATAGGAGAAAGAAAACCACGTAAAGGTATTATAGGGCTGCATAATTGGATTTTCTTTTCCCATGGAGAATTATTAAAGAAAATTAATTATTTTGGATTTGGCCATAGTAAGGAATTTGTTAATGTAAGTAGAAATGCAAATTATAAACTAATAATATTCATTAAATCACTTGAAAACAATTTTAGAAAGCTGTCATTTTAGAAATATATTTCACTTATATTGGAAAACGTAAAAGGTCATCCATGTTCATTGGAACCACTCCAGAATTAGAAATAGCCCTTTATACACTTTGTTTTTTTACAAGACCAAATAAAAGGTGTCAATTGTCTTTTGGAGGATTTAAATTTTATGTTCAGACATACATATTACAAAATAATGGTACAAAGTTTATTGGAACTGCTTTCCCTATGTTTTCCTATATTGAACATAAATCAAATAAGTAACCAAAAAATATAAAAGTAGAATATTTTATTTTTCTAAAACTCAGAAAAGGTCCATTAATTACAATGATAAAATACTATATATACTTTTAAAATATAAATAATGATTTATATAAAAAAATATGCAGTAGTTATAGGAACTCCTTAGGTAAGATCAATCACACTACTATTGTCTTCAATGTCAGATATCTTTTTTTTGGTATTATTTTTTTTTCTTTTCTTTGATATAGAACTATTTGAGGATTTATTGTTATGACTTGTATGTGAAACGTTTATATCACCTTCTGACAATTTAAATCTCTTAGACTCTACCGAAGAATTCTTGGAGGAGTTACAATCTATTAAATCTAGTTCTAAATCACTTGTATCATTATCTGTCTGACAATCCTGTATTTTTTGTTGTATGGTTTTAGCATTGCATATCTATAAAAGAAATACATGATAAATGTAATTAACCATTGATTTTGATTTCTTTCATTAGTATTATTCTATTCAATTTCAAACCTTTTCAGTTTTTTTAGTAGTGCAATTTGATATAGAATTTTTATTTGAGATGTCTTGACTTTGTTTTTTTGATGTTGTTTCAATTGGATTTTTTATAGAAATATTGTTTACATCTTCTGCTATTTGGATTTCTAATTTACTATTACTCTGCTCATTGATGTCAAGTATCTCTTCTAATTCATTAACTCGTCTTTGTAATGCTATATTTTTGCTCTCTGAAAATGCTAGCTTTTCTTCTAAGTCCCTGAGGTGATAATAATATTGGTATATAATATCCGTTCATATAAATTACCACATTGAATAGATTTTTTAAAATCTTACATTCGTTTTGATTGTTCTAATGAGGTATTAGATTTTGTATTAACTTTAGAAAGTTCTTCTTGCAGCTTTTTAACACTCATGCGTAATTGTTTACATTTATTAAATCTTCCAATTAATTCTCTGCAAATATAATATGTTAATAATAGTATAATAATTTTTAAAACATATTCTCGAACATTACTAACTTTTTCATGATAGAAATATACATAGTAAGTGTTTGAGGATCTTTAGTTTTTCCAACCATTTTACTAACATCACTGATAGGAGCATGTAATAATACTTGTATTCTGAAACATGCAAAAAATTGATATAGGTAATAATATAAAGTATATGATATATGTACATGTAATAATTACATACGGCCTAAGGTCTTCAATCTTATTTTTTAACTGACTAATTTCTCTCTTTAGATTATCACAGTGAGAACTCTGTTTTTTGAAATAATTTATTTGCTCCTTCAAAGCATGTATGGCTGCATTTTTTTTGTTAATCTCACTCTCTACTTTTCGAACTTCTTGCTTTAAGCCAGCGTTTTGTTTTTCTAAAGTGACATTTTTTGAGGAATAATATTGGATGTCCTTTTCCTTTAACAAAATTTGAAATTTCAATCTGTCTACTTTTTCTTGCAATGTCGAGCCTTGAGTCTCAACTATCAGGTCATTGCTTGAAAATGTAAAATAAAGCCTATGAATTTTACTCTGTGTAACTTTCTCCCTACATTGTGGACAGCTTTTTGATCTGAAAGTAACAACTTACAATTATGAATATTGTCATGGCAAAAAAATAAATTTGAAAGTTTATACACTTTTACACTCTCTAACAAGGTGTTTCCTGTTCTATTATTTTTTAATATTTGTTCACCTTTCAAGCCATGACGTTAAACAATGCAGATGAAATACGTGTCCACATCTCGTATAGAAAATATCATCAGACTGTATTAATTGATCGCTACATATAGAGCAAATGACATTCATTTTACATCAAAATTTCATAAACAATGATCATAGAAATACCTGTCAAAGATCAGTTTACGTTTAGTTTATTATTACTGTTTACAAAGTTTTAATGTTAATCTAATTTAAAATATCAATCTAGCATAAATACATTTGTTATGTTCTTATTCGAGATGACTTAAGTTTCAAAAGGGTTATACATGTGCCATCAAACTATATAGCCCGAAACATCATTAGTAGGATGTCCGTTTACCCCACAGATACTTTTATGAAGTTTAAATTTACTATTTTTGCAAATGAATTTATCACATATGTAACTTTGCTTATAGAACGACGCTTAAATTAACTGAATACATGTTGTGTATTGAATATGAAAGTAATTATATAGTAGAAATATAATGGAAATTAATATATTAATATATTAACTTAGTTTTTAAAAATGAGATATATGATTTTCTGTACAATATCAACATTGCATTTACAAGATCTAAGTAATTTAAATTTCAATCTAAGTAAACTATTACTTTTATATAATAATCGTTATTATTGTTAAAGATAAATTCGATCTCTTGTTCCTTACTGAAAAATATAATGTAAATAAAGATGCAAATGTAACAACTTCTTTTAATATCTGTACATGCAATTAATATTAGTTTTATTGTGTCATTTATGTCACAAAGCAATATGAAGATCCTATATTTGTAAATAGAAATTTGACTAGAGATAGAAAAATTTGCAACGTTTCCTAGGGAATTTTCTATGGTTTCTTGTTTAGTTGCCAGTCATATTGTAGGCCATAACAATCGATTCGGCTTGCAATTTCAGCTATCCGAAACTTCGCGAAGAAGGAACCAGTTACCAGTGGTACCTTCTCGAAAGAACGTCTCTCGTAAAAACACTAGCCAGTACCGGAGGATTGCCGGTATACATGTGAGTGCGCGAATTAGCATTGAACTCTTTAACAAAATATTGCCAACTTGTAGTGTATAATTAATAGCCTATTTAACATTGCCGTTTATATATAATAAAACGAGGAAGCTTGTCTTTTTGAGGTGGGTGCCAATGTCGTCTTAACTCGGATAAAGGTGTATGTACTAAGTTGACAATAGCAGATCGATTTGAATTAGGTACACATCTCGAGTTTCACGATTCTGTCATTCTATATGTTCTATTGTTTTTGTGATCATTTGTATGTATATTAATCATTCGGTGTAATTGTCATCGCTTTTTACTTTGAAATATTCAGCGTGCTAGATGTCAGCCATTTGTTGGTTAAACGATTCTTTCGTGAGCGTAAATTCAACGGCAACCGCATTTATGATACAGATTTAAATAACTATTCTATTTGAAGGATCTACGTTCTCTGTATGTATATTGTCGAAAATGCAATAAAAATACAGTAAAAATGCTCTGAAAAAGAATATTTTTCGTAATTTATGGCAATTGCTTTATTTGAAAAATTGAATTATATTAATGCAATTTTTCAATGATTACCAGCATAGCTTGTATTAATTTTTTGTATATTATATTTTTAACATAAACGCAGTTGAATCTTTGGATTATATTTTCATTGCTTATTACATTAATTCTTTTTCGCAAAAAATCTACTTTTAATATTTATTATTAGAAGAACTGTTTGCAATTATAAAATAAATACATGAAACAAACATCTATAATTGATATTCATATTCAAATTCAAATTTCTTTGATTTTTTAATTATATTAAGTTATCATCTTTGCGTAAATTTAAAAGATATTAAATATTGTGGATTTAATAATATTAAGAATTTTACGCTGCTTCATATATACAATGAAGTCAGTGACTTGTAAAAAGTTAAATATTTTTGTGCTATACGTTTATTGTTTGCATATATTTTTAACCTACTTTGTATAGTAGCAAAAAATATACATACCGGTTTCGCGCTTATATTCGACGCACATGCTATGTCTACCGAATTACACCGAAACTTGTCGAATTTTGCCGGATTTTTACGAACTATTACGACGGGACCCGAAATTCTTGATAGAAATCTTATGGAATCAGAAGGAATTATTATTTCTTGTAAAAAATATAATTGCATTAATAACTACAGTTTTCTTCCTTATTTATAACTTTACGTAAATATGTTGTGTGAGTAACTCCATCTATGGAGGAAGGTAATAAAATGTTAATGTCGCTTTTGCCCTATCCACGTGTTTTTGCAAACTTGACATTTCTGACATTGCTTTTTTACCACATTATTACTTCGGTACATTGTTATGAAGTAATAATATGTAATGTAGAACGTTATAAAAACATATTATAAACCTCAAAACATAACAAAAATTTAATTAATTGTACAATACATTATTTTGAATAATAAGAACAGTTTGCATCCGAAAATTATTAATGTATATTTATTTCTTTTAAACAGATACATGAAATGAAAGTTATATGATTGTTCTGAATAGTTTACATACAACATTATTTGTTTGATTTTGCTTTTTCAGTATAGTACTCTAAATAAATCGACAAAAATATTGGAAGTGATTATTGAAATCAGTGAGACTATTGTCGTGTATCATTTAATTGTAAGTATGGGAAATATTAGGTAATCAAGAAAGGTTATGCCGTTTTAAATTTATAGAAATAAACCTAGAAACGGCACGGACTTTCTTGGTTACCTGATATTGAAGTATGTTGCGTAATACGTATCCCGGTGCGCAAAAGTGTGCGAAAAATATAGATTTATGTTGGTATATGTACATACTTTAAATAGAGTAAGTTTAGACGATGATGCAGCGTCTAATTTCCAACCATGCGTCATTGATTTTTACCAGTTCCTCATGGTCGAGCCGGGTATACAATACGATCAGTTGTGTATTGTTCGCAACGCGACACTTGTCTCTCAACTAGTTAAATTCCAACGGAACGATTTTTTTAGAATGGAGTAAAACTTGGACCGCGTGCGCGACGCGTGCCAATTTTCTTCATTATCCTCTAACTCTAGCTTCTTATTAGCTAACACCAGCACGTGACGATAACGTGATGATAACGTCTTTTTTATCCCTTGCTCCTTCGAGAAACGTCAAGACAGTATTTCAACTGAAAAGTTCGGGATTCTCTGTACAGTCAGGCAAATTAGTTCAATTTATAGCGGTTCACGATAGCACTTGAACACTTATCGTTTATGGAACATTTATATTATCATGATTATATCGATAAAATTTGAAACCGGTATGAAAATATATTAGTATGTTACAAAACGTTTATTGGAAATATATATTTAGTAAGAAATTAGTATACGATATGAATAATAGTCTTAAATGTATAATTATTAATTAGTGATAAAGATGGTCTCAGTAAATATTGTGATGTACTAATATAATGAATAATTATTTGTTCAAATACTTTGGTAAGTTCTGCATGCAATAAGTATTTTCTAACTTCTACATGTTTACATTTTTAAATCCATTTTAAATTTTACTAATATAATCATGCTAGTTGTGTTCCACGATAATAATTGTTAATAAAATCCCGAAATGTATAATACATGCAATGTATTCATTAAAAGTTTGCATAAGTGTTCTAATACTTTCTTGAGCCACAGTACATTTCGCTAGCAAAAATGATTCTTAAACGACTTAATTATTTAGTTACGTTATTTAATTAGCGACATTTAAATGACTTATACTAGAAGCGATCTTACAATCGGTACGATCTCAATTACATAATAGAAAAAATATATCTAATTAAATTATGAAATTGTGGATCCCATGATAAAGATTTTTATAGTATTATAAAATACTGTAAACATTTTCGGTTGCTTTTTATATGAAAATAAGTCAAGATATACTAGATCATTTTTTGTTTTCATTATGAGTCCTGCAATTACAACATTAATATCGGTTGAGCAAGATAAGAGAAAAAATATCTCTAAAAATGTTCACTATCCTTTTCTTTGTTCGATTTGTCAAGTTATAGTAGCGGTAATTTTAATTTACGTTACTAGAATTTAGCGACTGATTATAGTTATAAATATCTGTTCTCAAGGTTCCTTTATCGTGACAAATTATCTATGAGGTTTAATTTCCATTATTTAAATAGTGACAACGATTACGGATTTTTTTAAATAGTGATTTTTCGAGCAGCTTACTCGAATTTGTATTATCGCCGTGCTCAGAGATAATATGAAATTATGTTCGCAAAAGTAAATATTTTTCTTCGTAAACAGTGAATTTATATTATTACTTATTATACGTTGGTTCTCCAGATTATTGGACGAGTACGTTGTAGTATGAAATCTTATTCCATTACAAATTTTCTTATTGGAGAATAGAAACTGCATGAGTAAACGAAGAAGAATATGAAGATAGTAGTTCCATAGTATTAATTTTTATTATTTAATTTTTTCCATGCCGTTGGAATTCTCTGTTACTAGTTATGCTTCTCCAAACACTGAATAAAACTGTACGAAACATATTGCCAGCATGTAGACATAATCTTTTTATCTCGTTTATTTCGGGTAAACGAGAAATGCATGCAACTTTGTCCAAGCTGACCTCAAATATTTACCAGGAAGGTACGTCACATTGAAACAATTCGATTGGTACTTATCTACATGAGAGATACGTGCCTTAACGGCATAGGTCAGAATGTCAAAGCTTCCCAATTTTATCCACTATAGATTTCAACGCCTTTCTGCTTACAGTCATTCTGCTAGTTACGTAATTGCCCCTTTAATCGCTGCTTCATTCGACTTTAGTCAAAGGAAAACAACTTGCTAAGTACTTATACGAGGACCGATTAGAAATTCGATAAAAAATATAATGTAACAATTGTAACACATGTAATAATCGTGTTACCTAAATATCATTATTTATCCTGCAAAAACGTAATCAGCATCCGCGTTACATCGGCCGTTTTCATCGGTCGGTAACAGAGATATATACATTTTTCTTTCATACGATCTAAACGAAAAAAAAAAAAAAAAAAAAAAACGAAAAAGAATAGCGATTGATCTGGTTCACAGACAGTCTGCTTGTCGTCGAGTTCCGCTTGAATTGGCATTGGTCGGTCCCGTTTCGGTATAACATAGGCTGTGTTTAACGCGACACAACAATAATATAGTAATACCGGTTATTTGTCACGTATGTACATGTTGACAACTGGATGCCGGTACAACGTGTACAGCTGGTCACGACGTCGCCGACGACGTACATGATGTCCCATTAGCGAGTGTTATCCGAGAATTAAAAGATAAGAGGAGATAACCCTGATCGTCTGTCACGACACGCGACGACACGCTGCGTCGTCATAGAAAGAGAGGAAGAAAAGAGGGGTAGGAAAAAAGAGGGAAAGAGTAGAGTGAAGAGGGAGGCGCTGTATCTGTATGTTTACATATGATTACGCTGGGGTAGTGTTTTTGAATGCAGAGATGGTAACGGTGGTAGTGACGACGACGACACTGATGATGATGGTGGTGGTGGTTGATTGCACGAGGGGAAACCGCGGTATAGTCAAAAGGTCGCGGCCCCATCATTGATACTATCGTAGAAAGAGACTTTGGACCAATTCCTCGCGACGGCTAACACGAATAAACTCAGGGGAACGCGGCGTTATTACTTCAGTGTTACTTTGGCCACGCACCGCGGCACAGTCATACGGACCAATCAACCGCTAGAGGATTTTTCTTCCTCTCTTTCTCTTAAGCTTTCACTTATTCCTATTGTACCTTTACCCGGTGTAAATCGATTTGCGTTACTCCCTCCATTATAGTCTCCCCCTTCTTACTCGCCCTCTGTATTATTTCTGTCTTGTATTATTCTTTGTTGTCGCTGTGCATCCGAACCGCCCTTAAGGACAAGATAAAGAGAATCAATCACTGTGAGTTAATCACGTATCTCACGGATAATCAGAGTTCACGATAGAACCAAAAAGAAACGCTTGCTCACCACTACTTAAACGCAGAGCGAAAAAGAAACAAAGGAGAAGACAAAAAGGGCAAAGAGCAAGCGAGATATCAAACGAAACCGAAAGACACGGTTCTGCACGCGGGCACGCGCCATCCAGTCGCTTTTAAAGCGCAGCTGTAAAAGGAACGACACGAGGAACAGTGAAAAGTGTCATCTCGCGCGGCGCTCGACGACGAGGAGAGACAGACTACTAGCCAGATCGACCGTCTAACTGGCGCGGTTCTCCTTCGACTTCGGTTTCGCATGCACACGTGATCGCACGTGACACGCGACACTTGGTATAGCAGAACAGCGCTGTCGAACCGGTGACCGTGCGTATAGAACACGAACCGAAGAGAAAGAGGAGAGATCCTCGTGTGTGGAGTCGCGCGACACTTATTACTTACTCGCGGTGTCATTTTTTCCCTTCTTCTACGGAACACACGGTTTGCAACAGTTGATCAGAGAACATCAAAATGTCTACAGAACCCGGTAGCTTCTCCTCCAACGGGAGCATGATCGTCGTGAGCAACAGGTTGCCGTTCGTGCTGAAGAGGAATGAGGTGACCGGTCAGCTGGAACGCAAGGCCAGGTTAGTAGTATGTCAGAGAAGCTTTTCTCTTTCTCATTTTATTCTCTTATTATCTTTCTGTTACCTTCCTTTTTTCTTTGTCTATGCACTTCATTAGTCACGCCTCACTTATTGTTTCGTTTTCCCACTATTTACCTGTCATGCACGCGCGAACGCGCTTCGTCGTTGCACGATAGGTACACGCGTGGGTGCATGTTACTCGCGGTCGTTGCAATGCGACCTGACCGCGGATGGAGCGTGATATTACCTCATCGTTATTTAACGTTTCCTCGATTACCCTGATCTTTTATTGTCATTTCTTATTTTCATACATTTCTTCGATTTTTCTCGTTTTATTTCGCATTTGTAACCCTTTGCTTTATTATGGATATCGAGTTGCCAGTGTGATAGTTACAAATTTGTATTTTTAATCAGATTTTTAATTCCCAAATTCACATACAATTTCAATTTTTATTTACAAAATATAATATTTTAACGTTTAACATTCCAACTTACCGCTGTATTTGTGTAATAAATATTTAATTTCAATTCGTAAAGGATGGAAAATGTGAAAGAGTTGATCGCGATTAAGACATTGATTTGCGATGTAGAAGCGTCGATTGCGGAGCGTTGTGTTATTGACAGATTTGCAGGATCAACAAAGTCTATAGTATTCCTCTAAATGAATATGCAATAGTGCGGTAATTTATTCCGTTGCGTAAACAAGCCAATAGAAATATCGACGGAGGATTGTTGACGCAAAGCAAGGGCAAAACAGGGACTCGTAGATTCCCTATTTGTATCAATATTCAATATAGCTACTAAAAATATTTTTTCATATTTTACGGTCACAGATCTGATGGAAGATACTGTTGGACCGTTTCTATCACTTTCTTTTACTCTAATTGTTCGAAACGATTAGCGAATCAAGAAAAGATTAAATTGAAGAAAATTGATTAATTGAATTGATCGAAGACGATAGATCATTTAATGTAATCAGTTATTAAATCTATTTATCACATTGAATCTTTATATCATAAGTGAAGTTTCCTTCGGTCGATTTTAGCAATGGTACTGTTAACATGCTAATTGGACGTAATCGATAGAGTTCAATAAATTGTCATGTTTGTATACTGTTAAGAGCAGTTAGTGTGCCTTTTATTTCATTGATGGACTTTGCTCAAGTACAAGATGTTCTTATTGTTAGTACAAGATTACAAGTATGAATTAAATGAATAATATAAATTCATTTAATTATAAACCAATATAGGCAATTTGTGTTTATATTGCTAATTATTTGATATATTTTCTCTGTCAGTTAAATTCTATTCAAATATAGTGAAATTACTAAAAAGATATATTAAAAGTAATATAATATAATATTTATTGCACATCATATTTTCAAAAATATGACAATATTACAGAAATAATTCCAAACGTTTGCTCAGATAAGTGCTTGTGCATAGACATCAGTAGATTAGACCATTACTATTAAGTTCTTCGCTGTCGGAGCATGTCCCAATACTGTATGTAGGTTAGTAGATTACATCGTCACAAGTCAGCCCTTCGCAGTTTCAGTAGAGTGTGACATTCTATTCCAACTGGTACACTCGATAAGTCATCAGAAACTGTTTAATTTTAATGTTCATATTTCAATTAATAGTATCCCTACGTTGAAATATTTTTATCAAGTTAAATTATAACGCAAGAGAATATGTTTTAAATATATATTATAATCGACTACAAAGGGCTAAAAATACTAATGTATTCAATCGTATAGATTCCCATTCATCATCTGATTAGTTATAATTTCCCACAGCGTCAGATCATTTTTTATGTAACATGTTTCTTTTTATAACGTCGTCGGATGTTTTATGAACTTCTCTTAAGTAAAATTACCAATTGTGACTTACAATTAGTAATCGATGCATGTTGCTCTCGGTTGCAGCGTTTATTTATGGTCGGAGAAAAAATAGTATACGATTACACATCACGCGCAGTGATCTACGTCGGAAAGCTCGCTTCTATATAGGGCAAAACCGCTGACGAAATTTTTCGTAAGAACACGTCCTGCGGAACTTTTTTATTCTCCGGGTCGATGTATTTTCCCCATTCGTTGAATTACTTTGTTTTCAATAGTTTTCGAATTTGCTCCGACTTCGTGACGACGGAAACCTGTGATTATAAAAATATGTCGCATGTATATGCAATAACCTTCGCCAATTCCTTTGCTTTCTTCGATACAACGTAAAAAATACCGACATTTTTTCGGAATCTATAAATGTCATCTTCGGAGCATATATATACACCCGCGTGGATTCGTTTTATTCGTTTTTAAAGAAAAAATATGTACACATATGATGACTAGCAAAACGTAATGTATTTTTGTCCTTATCTCATACACCACTGATACGATTGACCGCATAAAAATTATCGCGTAAATTGTGTTATGACTTACCCCGTAAAAAAAATGCCGCGTAAATTGGGCGACCAGTGTACATATGTAGTCAACAAGATAAATTTTTTATTAACTCGGTGACAAACACTTGAAAGAGATTTTACAAACATTCAGAATGATGAAGCAAAATTGGTTAATTTCATTCGAAATGATGCAGAATAATGGAATAAAATTCATAAATCGAAGTGTATTTCATTATATGGATTCAACTTCAGTTTTTGGATATTTGAACAAGCTTTCCCATTGAATATTGAAGCAATTGCCTCTTTCTTCTTCGCAATAGTTTTATAATGTTTCGTCTATTATTAAATCGCGCTAACTATCGTTTTTCGTTATATTAAATACGATATATGTAGTACATATAAATAAAAATGTACTACAAAATAGAGCTGCTTTCGCGTTTCAATTCCGTCCTATCTACCATCGAAAAATCATTTCGCGACAATTTAATAGCTTTCGTGATTTACGGTTTCAAACATTATAAATCGTCATCTTTGTTTTCATATGCCGATTCGCACGAACATACCCCTGTTTCACGGTACGAAATTGACTACATAGAAGGTGTTTGTTGTGTCTTTGTATATTTCAAAACACATGACAGTCTGCAAAGACAACCGTTATCTTGTTTCAGTGACATAAGTCGAGTATCTTATCTGGTTATTTGCATGAATCACGGTCTGATTTGTTAATAAACAACAGGCAAAAAATAGACAAGCGTGCGTGACTGCCAGTAATTGAAATAATTAATCAAGGAGATAATAGTAGTCGTTCTCCACCCAGTCGTTTCACCCTCTTAGGAAAATAAACTTCTTTTCAGGCATCTAATCTAACCACATTCGTAAAATATAGAAAAGAAATAATCCATTGCAAAATATAGGAATATTGTGCGAATTTTTGTCGTTTCTCTTCACTGTTTCTTCACTGTGGTGGTTTTATGTGGGAATGAATATGTACACCGTTATCGACTCGGTTGAGATTGTTCAGAGTCGAGATTAAGAGACTGTCAACTGTAAACAAACAGTAAAAATTGTAGACTTGACAACAAAAAGAGCGATGGAACATAATCATACGCTTTCCTCTTCATTTTGCACGATCAATTTATTACTATACGATTCATTTGTTAAACTATTTCTGTTGAATGAACTGCAGATGTTTATGCATTTGTGGGAAATACAAATGTACAAAAATATATTAATAAAATGTTTATAATATGCAACGATATATAAAACATGTCAAGTACTCGTTATAATATTTTTGGGATGAAATGTATTTCTATTAGGTTCCATTTTTTTAACTGTGCTTTGGAGGATATGAATTTGCATAAACACCGGCAGTTTGCTGACAAACGGTTGCAGACAAACGACGCAATTTTGCACCGCATTTGACTTTAAGATCAATAGACTGTATTGAATATAGATACGCATTGTTGTAATGTACCAGACACAGTGCGTTCCAATTTTAACTTTATATTCCTGATGATGCAATATATAAGAGCATGAAATCCCATTATCGGGAATATAAAACTGAAACGAAATTTCATTGTTAACAAAAATCGCAAAAATTATTCATTACTTCCCGTAAAGATGGATGTTGATCATATTCAATATGCCGTAAATAATATTTAAGTGTGTCGTTTAGTCGTGTAACTGGACCCGTAGAACTAAATACAAACAACGTTCGTAATGGATAGGTCGACGGACATAATAGCATGAGTAGGATGTGTCATCGTTGCACAGAAGTCAAATTGGACAGGCATATCATTATACATTACGATGAATATTTCAACGTCAACGTCCAAAATGCCAATTCTCGTGTTATCACAATTTAAAAAAGTAAAAAGAAATTAAGATTTATCTCTGTAAATTAGCTATACAATCCTCCTTACAAAGATTCTGAGTAAACATGAAACAAAAGGCAGAAACGACGAAAAAAACGAATTACACGAACGATAGCGTAATCGTTATGGCGGGAAGCAAAAATTCCATGGAAGTTTTTCGAATCACGTATAGTACGTTATATGAAAAACGATCATGTTGCGCTTGTTAAACATTCTTATCTACAGGTATTCCTTCTTTCTTCACGATTCTTTTTCTACGTTGTTACGTGATATTATTCATCTGATAATGATATCTGTTCAAGAGTATCTTTGATCTTCAAAATCACCTGGTATTTTTAACATTTGTTAATTGCACTTATTCTTCGACGAGACTGAATATATTCGTCGACTAGAAATCCTCAAATAACGATAAGAGTCAATCATCTTTTAGGTGGCTTACGATAAAAACCGTAGTGACAACATAAGTAGACGCGCGCGCAGTCATTCACAAGATATTCGCCACGTGCTTTCCGCGTGTCCGCTGCGCGTGTTACGTGCGCTGTGTAATATACATATATTATCGCGATTGTTGCGGTAGTTACGTGCCCGATTTGCATGGTACAGTCGTGATAAATGTTATGGAAAAACACGAACTTCGTCACTGGTGGAATTGATTACTGTTTGAAATTGGATGCGACGTGCGCGCGTCTCTACGCATCAAATACATCCCTTTTTCTTTTTTGATAGATAGGGGATTGTTTTGTCAGTGTATTCGACATTTTTATACGTTCCTTGATATGTTCCATCTTCCTTTCTTAATAATAATGATTTTTAGATTTTTGGATAATAAGATTAACTAATAACTAAGTACATATTTATTGTGAATTTTTTCTTTTTCTTCCTTTTCAAAGAAAGAAAGATTGCGTATGCATGTTTTTCTCATTGTCACTTCGGATGTCAAGTTGTATTCTTATTTGCAATTTAATTTGCACTATACTACAAAGTTATATTTCGTACACATCTTCGTGCGAGTGGTTGGGTGCATCGTTCTGTAAATAGTAATACTACCTCTGACAAATTTTGTTTAATTATAGACAACTTAGATACATTAGACAATTACATAGGAACCTATTGGTAGTAGTTTATGACGTGGGTTTTAAGATGTAAAGCAGATGTTCAAACAATTTGAAACAAGAGGATTGTACATTTAGATTAATGTTTGAATTCTTGGTAAAATTATTTGTGAAGATTTTCATTGTGTTCCTAAGAATTCTTAATTCTAAGAATTCTTAAGTTTGCATATTTTTCTTTTTATGTTTCAAAGAGCTAGTGGACTGAGGTCTGGTAAAACAGATTAGTTAGGAGAAATCTCTTTAAAGATTTTACACCTACTGTTAAGCAGATCATGAATCAATTTTTGTTAATTTCTTAAATAATTAAATAAGTGATTAAATAGAGTCTATAATTAGCCATTTGTCACATATTCACATCAAATGTTGGCTACGAAGCAGATAAAATATAGTATTTGTTTCTGGCTTACAATAGTTATTTATAGCGTTTAATGAAAGATGTACGTCATCCATCTCTGGCTAATCCGTCTTGAAATATATACACGTACGTATAATATATATAAGCACTTAGTTTCATTTGAAAGTCAGGGACTGATATTGAAATCTCCACGTCTAACAATATTACGTAACATTCGCATTGAACGTTGTATTTTCATCTCTAGATCAAACTTTTAATAATTACAAATATCGTTACACCTATCGTAAATATGGTTCTCAAATTGAATGAAAAACGAAGCACTCTTTCATTAAAAGGAATAACAAATCAGCGATAAAATAAAACAAAATTAATTGGTTGAATCAATTAAAAAATTTTGTTCGAATTCTTCAACAACACCACAACTCAACATCACAATTTCCGAATTATTTTGAATATTTTATCACCGTGTATTAATCCAATTAAACACAAATAAAGTACAATATGTTATCGATATCAATCATTTTCCATGTTAATCTGGCACGTTTAAAAATAACAGCCGTCAACATCCGTGTCAATCGAGTGTATTTTCTCTTCTTCGTCCTGTATGAAAATCTCGATGTGTGGTAAACAAGAACGTAGGAGGTCACTTTTTCAAACGCGATCGTTACATACTGAAGAGCGCAAGTAATGATATTCGAGAGTGCTTCACTCGAGCTGAAACACTTACGCGTCTGAAATTGTGGCATTCTCAAAATAGATCATATTTGAGTAATCCAATGGTAATAATAGCATATACTAATGGCTTTTGTGTTGGTGCTCTACCATTAATGCGCCTGGTCAACAAAATTCTTACGTCTAGTTACGTATTGTCTATTTATCATTAAAAGTCATCGAGAGAAAGAAAGAACTGAAAGGTTTAAATGTATCAATGTAATAATATCTGAAGTATTTTATCCCTACGTTAGAGAAATAATTTTCAGAATCATGAAATTGAAAAAAAGAAAAAAATAAAAGATTACAGTTTTTTCCAAACAATATAGTTCAAACAATATAGTTTGTGGAAATTAAAAAATCTGTTAGAAGACAAATGTTTCATACAATTGGAGTCTTCGAAGAATTGTTACTTATGAAATAGAATATTTCTACTTCATTGGTACTAGGAATTCATTTAATGATAAAACTAAATTTCGTTCTAATAAATGAAATTCTTCTGTAATAGAGAATACAGTTTTAACATTCAATTTCCCTTATTTGATACAAATTTTAAAAATTTATCGTCCCTGGAAACCTATATCAAATTAGAAGTGTCAAATTAAAACTTTTGCGTTACTATTACAAAAGAATATAAATTCTAAATAACCAAGTAGCAACTTCCAACGAATTATGATAAAAACACAAGTACACAAATGACAAAAGTTGTAAGGGAATGAAGTTGTTTGATTTGACCTACTTTTCGGTGAAAGGCCATTCAGATGTTCGCTCAGCCTTTTTGTTGGGCGTGCTGAATGATAGCCAAGTTTTATTACAAATTTATAATTATGGCGTGCCAGTGTCAATGTAGTCGGCACACGTTCGAGTCCAATCACAGATCTTCGAGTGGATTGAGTTTGGGATAGATATGTAGGTTGAGGTCGCAGAGGGGCATATTGAATTACGGCCAACCCGGAACAGCCGCGTAATTAAGAATCAATCCAAACATACACATGCGTAGGAAATGAGAAATGAATCGATATATGGATCGTTTTCATTTTAAAAACAAGCTGCTATGTATGGAGAATTAGTTGGGATAATAACATGAGGACAGGACTATTGATAGTTAGCATAGTAGTATATATGTTCTAGTAGTACAGGGTTATTCACTTAACTTGGGACCTGCGCGGTAGCGAGAACATTGAGTCCGGTAACAGTGAAACATGTACGTTCACTACTACAATCAAATGTCACAAGCCATTTATGAACTGCTGCTAGAAATATAATTAGGCAAAGGACTTCAAATTTGGCGTCACAATAAGAAGAAGATGATCGTTAAGACAGCGAGCTTGGCGACTTTTCGCTCGATGATTTCATATGTTTGTACGCTTCCGAAGCTTCGAAGTAAGCAAGCGCCCTCGGTTCTGTTCTTACATGTAGCTCAATGTTTTTTTTAATAACTGATATCCTGGATTATGCTTATCTGAAATTTAATTACAATGTAATTTTTTCTTTTTTTTTTTATTTAAAATTGTATTTAACTGTTGGAGTTATTAGCGAATTACAATGAAACTGTTCAAATTGTTATAAATTTCAAGGCCCTTTTTCTATTTCGTTCGGTAATTATTATTTTTAGCGTATTAAACATTTTCTTTCACGTCGTACTTTAAAATTTGTCATCGATCGCTTTCTATTTGATTTGATTAAGTTGATTGTCGCTGTTACCTGATTCTGGTTCGCACCGCTATGAATACGTTGAATGCAAGAATAAGGAATAAGAAAAGCAATCAAGATACAACAAGACACCTCACAGAAATTCATATCTAGACAGACCAGTTTATAAAAATAGAAATTAATATAATCCTTTGCAGTGCCTGGATCTATTCGGACCAGCCGACAAGCTTTTTTGTCTTAGAATGATAAGAAGCCGAACTTATCTCAAAACTAAACCACAGACTTAACACGAGTAATCAGTATTCGACATAGTTCATAGATGAATTTCACAACAGTTGTTTGTAGTAGTAAGCGTACATGTTATACTTTTGACATTCTCAATGTTCTCGCGAGCGCGGGTTCCGTGTTAATTAACTCGAACAAGAAGAGCGTCACCCATACTTGGGTGACACCCCCCACCGAGGTATACCCGTCACATAGATATGGGTGACGTGGCGACCAACGTGTTAAATGGATAATCCTACATAAGAGAATATAAAATAACGTCGGTACTCGCGGAATATTTTCCTCAAAGTCTTTAACAATTTTATGAAAGTTTCACAGGTGCATCTTATTGAAAGATGCGGCATTATGCAAGTGATATCAAAATATCACAACATTACCATCCTTCCATGTTTCTAATTTAATGACGCCACATTTGCAATTGTTTTCACTAATCTAGATTAATTTTAATAACGATGATAAAATGGTTAAAAGTGGTTGGATACGTTCGATTATATAAAGCCGAGAATATACGTTCGTGAGATTGATACAATCGTCGTGTATTTGTCATTATGTAAATATGATTGTATGTGACTTTTGTGTGTGTGTATTCCCTGGCAAACCGTTACAGAATTGATCGAAGATGTCTTTCAATATTATTCTCGTCTTATCGCCTGATACGCCGATGACGACCACTCGGTGATCTTTTATATTTACGTATGGGATTATTTTTTTCATAGATTTTGTCGCTATCTTTATTATTATTACATAGACGATAGACGGTTGGTTAAAGGCGGAAATTGTTGGTATTCTGTTAAAAATTGATAGAAAATACGCGTAATCAAAGAAAAATATTTGTACATTATCTTTTTTCCTTTATCATTTACACTTTCATCTATGGACCACTAGATATTTATGAATTTAGAATAAGAACGAAATCATTATTTATTATAAAATGTTATTATTATGGAATAGGTCTAATTTGATCAGGTTTATATTACATAAGTGCTTCAGTATCAAATGGTAAAAAGCAAGAAAAAAATATTTTCTATCTACTAATTATATGTTGAAATAACGTAGTTTTCCTATTAGATAGTCTTACTCTAAAATTTCACCGAAATGTTCGGGTTCCTTGTTGAAAGATGTCCAAAATCAGCATTTGTACGTCCTCTTTTCTATCCGCTCTTCATTTTCTTGGTTTATAACTCTGGAACACATAGCAGAAATGTAAATTACATTGTCTTTTTTATGAGTTTAACCAGAATGCAGCTGTACAAATATTTTAATCAAGATTGGCATGTGTTTCGTGACTTAGGTGCTTATATGGACTTATGTAGTTATACTCAGACATACTAAATCTTCTACTATTTAAAAGTACTTCAATCCGATTGCAATTAATATAATAGAAATGAAACATAGATCTGTGACTAAAACACATGTTATAAAAAAATATGTTTACCTACTCTTTGTACTCAAGTTTATTCAAAATATAACACGTTCTTCCACCTTGTTAAAATTATACTTTTTCCAACGCCATTAACATTTTTTTTGTATTTTAAAACCATTCAAATGGTCTCAGGAAGTAAATAGATCCAAGTGAGATCCAAACAGATCGTCTGTGTTCTATGAGCTGCTCGTGAAGACTGAGTTTTCTACTTTTATATATACTGATATTTGTCATGTACGCACATTATTGTATGCATACCATTGTACGCACGCCACCTTTTTCTATTTGCCCTCTCCCTGGTGACACCTTCTTCTGATAACGTTGGTACGTTTTCCTCTTTTTAGTGCTGGAGGTCTTGTAACAGCGGTAGCACCGGTGGTTATAAGCGGAAATGGAGTGTGGGTTGGATGGCCAGGTATGCACATGGAGAACCCGAATGAACCGATCCCGGAGTCCGATCCTAACGATCGTACACCGACTGCTGGTCTTCTATCCAGCAAGGTAGGTGCTTTTTTTTTACACTTTTCTTCTTACACAATTTTCATCGAGTGGACGAAATAATAGGTCACCCGAAAATTTGACATTTAAATGTAATATATTTCGGGGTGAAATTTGCTAGAGAATGTTTTTTAACACCATTCATTTTCATCGTTATTTCATTATTATTAGCAATAGATCGTAAACTTTTAATTTTCGAAAGGTCTAGTTAAAAATATTTACTGAAAAGTTTCGAAGTTAAATTGTATATTACGAGACGTTAGCAAACGTTTGAAACAAAAGATACCAAAAGACATAACATCGTCTGTTTACGAATCTTCATTTTTGCAAGTTACGTCGATCTTTTACGCCTTCAATAATACACGACGATAACGTGCCCGTGAAGATATTTTCGTCGGATGGAAACGATATTATGGAGAAACGTTGCTATTAATCGACAGTAATTGTTACGACGAACACGGTTGCACATTGTCGAATGAATATCTATAACAGATCGCTGCGAAAATGTCTTTTGTTATGTGTTGATTACATTGTTAACGAATTTCTGATGAAAAAATGAGGATAACGCGCATAGCAAATATCAAGGTCGAGCAATTTTGCTTGAGATACTATTTACATCATTGGGGAAATTTATAATAGCTCCGGCCTGAATTTTGATGTAAAAAGCTGTGGAAGAGATAGAAGGTTTTAATATCTAATGATATAAAGTTATTCGTTGGATGGAAAATTGGATGAAGTAAGATTTATATGTTTTCAAGAATCACGTAGTTTTAAGCAAATATTTTCCTTTCGTATTATCTATATATCATGTTTTGATCACTTTCACTTTATTAAGAAAAAAACAAGTGTAAAAATTCATCTTGTATGTTATCACTTAGAGAACAAGTACGTAGTCCAATTTGTGTAAATTATAGCGCAGCACAACTATAGTTCGTTCTCATCCTGTAGAATCTAAAAAGAGAAAGAAAATCAACCTGTTAGAAATTGTGGTTAGCCAAAAAATTAATTTTGTCTTTTTTGTTATTTAATTACTATCTAATAAAAATAGTAAAATGAAATGGAAATTAGTAAAAGATAATTCCACGCTATGAATATCATCGATAGAAATTTTACTTGAATTTTTTATGGGTTTTATCGAGTGATTGAGATGTCAGTCTCGGAGAACTATGATGACTTCCGTTAAATGACTACTGCGCGAATTCATTATCGCGAATTCATTGTCGCGAATTCATTACAATGCAACGAGGTTAAATATATTTGAATAAGTATATCCGTTCAGCTGCTTGAATTTTACATTATACGTTCATTTTGCGAAGTTAGTAATCCTATTCTAACCGCGGAAACTCGATGCAGTTCGATACATTATTCGAATTGGCTGATACGTAAAGCTATGAACTAAAATAAAATATGATTCTTTTAAGGGAACGCATGTTTCCTTCAATCTCTCCGCGTGTCGCACTCGTGCCAATCGATAATTATAGGAACTATCTCGCGTGTCGGTAGCGTGTAATTATGAGACGCAATATAATGCAATACAGTCGTAATCATAATATACGAACAAGTGATATAATCGAAATAATAGAACAATCCAGATTTTACATAAAAGATAAATTGAAAATATTTTTTTTTATGAACCCCTATAAATTCCTTGCAATTTGTCCGATGGGTATTCGACAGCGATTAAAAATAAAGAATAATATTTTCTCATACATATGAAGTCTTGTTTTTGTGATTTATGTGGTTATATACTATCTATTGTTATGCTTCGTTATGTCGGCGTTTAATTTTCAATTTGAAAATATAGAATGTAATAGATTCCATTATTTTTTACGAATAAATTAAATTTACCGATAAATATCACTATTATTAATTTTATTCAATTTCAAAGGCGGGTTAATTTGTTACTTGCCACTTATTTCTATTTATCTTAGATATAATTTAATTAGTTTATGAATTCTTTGTTTTCATAAATATTCTTTTATTATGCATTTCATTCACTTTTTGCAAAGAAGTAATTAAAATTTCTTTTTTCATTTTTTTTTTTAATTATATAATTGCTAAACTTTCCTTCTAAAGGATTCGGTGAGAAAGTCAAAGTTCGAGAAGATTTGAAGAGGATGGTTTGCGACTCTCTACGGGAAACTCATTTATTTCCTAGCCTAGCCAGGAAATACGTTAAATATAATTTATCGTTCTCCCTCGCCCACGCTTTTTAGATTTTATCACGATTGACACCGGCTAAAGTATTTTATAATTAAGCTCGCCCTAGCTCATAGGTATAATATAGATTCCGGTGCATCGGTCAATTCTAATATCGAATTCCGATTGTGGTGAAATTGTCACGAGACCATCTCTCCTCCGTGTTAACCTAGTTTTCCATTCGCTTTTATCGTTTTTTATAAATCTTTTCCGGAAGATCGTATCTTTTGTAGAGATTTTCTGAAAATTTTTTGCAATCTTCGTGAAAAATGGTTAAAGGTTTTCGTAGAAAATATTATTGAATTTGATGATACATTGTCAATAAAACGTTTTCGTATGTATGAGGTTGTTCGAAAAGTTTCTTTCGTTTTATAAGGAAATAATAGACACACGATGTTTTTTGTTTTATATTAGTTTATTGAATTATGCACGAACATAATAATAGAAACGTAACGAAATGGATCATACTTAATTCAATAAAATAATATAAAACAGAAATTATTGTTCATCTATTATCACCTTATGAAACGAAAGAAACTTATCGGACGACCTAATATTTATGGATTTTAAACAAAGGGATTCTACGAGTTTTATCGGAAGTCGCATATTTCGGTAATCTTATTTAGGTGCTTATTTAGGTTGTTAGAGTAGTTTGTTTAGAGATGATTAGTTAATACATGAGTATTATGAAAATAAGTGCTTGTTGTAAATATCGAGTGAATGTTGGGCTGTAATTATTGCATTCCTCGGTAAAGATCCATTATCATTATTTGCGTTATCAGATAATAAAGTATTGGGCGATATTTATATGAATATGACTGTGTATTTAGCATAGAATTAATAATTTCTCTTGGATGACTTATTGATTCTGTGTTAATCGCAAATGAACCTATAATTTTTTAAAATTTTTCTTATGGAATAGTTCCTGACTACTGATTTCAACCTAATTATAAAAAATAAGTCTATACCGTTCTGAGGATTCATAGTTTACATTGCAAATGTCACAACGAAACAAAAGTGTGCATATCTACTTATCGTTCGTTTCTGTAGTGTGTATTTTTGTTCGTTTATCATTTCCAAAGGACATTGAAGCTAGATAGACTAAAATTAAATGTAAATATTGAAAATGTTCTTTTTTTCTACACTTCTTTCTCAGTTTATGTAACTTGGAGAATTCTACATTTGTTAAAATACTGATTTCAAACAATTTTCTAGTTAACATTTTACTAAATAAATGAAATATATTTTGTTACAAATATTCGAGTATTAAAAACAAATAATAGTCTTATAACTGTTCTTGCATGTTACAATTAAATAGACAGTGCAACATTTTTTCTTATAATTTTTTTTCTCGATTCATTTGCAATAGAAATACATGTCAACAATCTGGCCCGGTTTTTAAACTTACACTCTGCACGAATGATTCATTCAGGGAAAGAAACGTTTCAAGGATATTTCGTAGAAATCAGTTTTATGTGGATATTGAAATTTGCCGTTAACATGACGAAGGCACATAACGAGCTATGATTCAAATATATTGTCACGATTTTATTATGTGACAACGATCTTCTTCCTCATTTAACACCCACGCAATGTGTTTGCCTATACACGTTCTGATATCATAGTGTGCACGTTGACCTTGGCATTGATAGTTTATTCTTGCTGCCACGTCTGATTTATTCGTGTTCGGTATTTGTAAGATCTAAATAAAATAAGAATTACCAAAAAAATATTCCATCGATTTGTGGCTTTTAGTGGTAACTTCCGAAAGTTTCACTGTTATCTTGAACTGCGCCTGTGAATAAAGAGGCATCTTGTAAAATAAATGTTCTTCCCTGTAATAAACTCGCGTTTATGTAACGTTTTCCGCTGGAATTATAATTCTGGAATATAATTTTAGATGTGATTAATCTGCAGAATCGTGCAATCTTCAATTTCAAACATTGTTATTATGATACTAATGTTCATTACAATTTCATTCAAATTTATTTCAATTTAATTTCAAAATATTTTAGAATCGACTATTCCAAATTTCCAATTTAGTTTAAACAGTTTACTTTAAATTTCCTTTAGACTCTTGAAATTTCTTTAGATTCTTGAAATAGCAAATTAAATAATTCAACATAGTCTCTGTTTAAATACTCGGAATCATTCTATAATAGAATTAAAAGAAACAACGAGTAACTAACAAGTTTTATCATATCAAATTATTGCCAGACTAGTGAAATTACTCATCAAGAAGGTGATTAGAATAATTTGTAGTTTACTCAAACACTCCTCTTCCGTAATGACTGGTATTTTTCTCCTGATACGCATCTTCCTCAGTTTTTACTTATCAATTTGAACAAGCCTCGGCAGCCAGCGTCCAATAACAACAAAAGTATTCCAAAAAAAGTCCAACAAAAAGTATTATCGTGAGAATTAATTTTGATTAGACTTGTTCACGATGACCACTGACGCTATATACATAAATATTTTTTGTGCCTGGCCATGCCTACTGATAAGCGATGATCTTTGTTTGTCTGCCCTTTGTATCTGTTTAGAAAGATTGTTTAAGTTTTTACTACGGATGTAAGAATCATTCGAATTTTGAAAAGAGTCTTCGATTCCAACACCGTGTAACTAGTTTTTTAACAAATCGATGGAATTGTTCTTTTCTACCAGCTTTGATATCTATCAACTATTTTCACGCAAATTTGTAATTTATTTCGTTCACATCGTGTTAGAAATATTTAATTATAATATATATCCAATAAATATAATTGGGCAATAATATGATAGAATATTGATGAGAAACTACCCTTTTTGAAATCAGTTTACTTTTCTATAACTTAGAATTACGTAATTTATTACATAAATTATTGCATAACGTAGAATTCAACGAATTATATTTATAGAATAATTATTACTTCCAGAGGAAGAAGTTCAAAATAGAGCACCATATTATTAGCATTACAAATTTAATTCTTATTGGAAATTTTCCATCATTCTTTTGTTACTGCTCTTGAAAAAATTGACCGCAATTCTCGTTAACAACATTGCTAAATTGTACTTAATAAATGTGTGCAATTAAGCGACCGTGTTCCATATATAAAACAGAAATAGGTAGCAGTTATGTCGGAGACGACACGTATTATGTCATAGCGAATTTAAAAATAGTAAAGTCATTGAAAACTTGATAATTAATCACATTCATACTTCTTCGATTCTTTTATAAGGATGCCTTAATACGGACGGTAGTATTTACTATTGCTCCTTATACGTATCTACGCTATTTGTTCCGAAGTTAATAAACTGATAGGAATTACGTACTTTGGGACTGAACTATACTCAAGCAGAAGCAATTCGAATCAAAAAGAGCCATTTATTCGATTGGAATAAAATTCACTGAACCTTACTAATGTCACTCGTTCAGCAAACATCGTCATTCTTACTAGGAAATGAGTTTGATCCGAGCTAAACACTGTTTCACTTGTACTGAGAAGGAAAATGATCGACCTAATTAGATTTCGATTTAATCTAACTGGCATTCGTTGGATGCTGGAAAATGTTTAAAATGTATGAATTTCTGTAACATGGACTTCCTTTAGTTAATCTTCTCATTTATGTAGTTATAGATGCAAGAAGAATTACAAAAACTTTAGAAAACCAATGATAAATTCAATAAAAAATCGGTTCTTTAAAGGCTAACAGAAAGAATTTGACGAACTTACAATAAGAATTATCCATTTGTCTTACGATTGTTTCTAGCCTTGGAATTAGCTATTTATGCATTTGATTATGCCAAACGTTGTATTTGAATCAGCGCTTAAATAATCTCTACCAAGATCTTTGTAAAATAGTATCATCAGTACACAATTATGCATTATGCAAATTAGACAGATTATATTAACGAACAATATAAGCATGAAATATTTCTCCTTGCTTGTATCAAACTACGGGGAAATAACATATCTTTCACGTTTTGTATTATTCCGTTACAATTTTTTAACAAAATGTCTGTGGACTTTTTATGTAATATTTCAGTCTTGTAATATCTTACATATGAATAATTTACATATGAAGTGTATTATATCAGAAAAATGCAAACGAGGTCTTGGATATTGTTAATTTTAGATTTAAAAACTAGAAAAACTGTATACAAAAAAAGAATATACTACGTTTTTATCAGAAAAATTGTATTATTATCAGGTAAATTTTTACATTTTAAATTACTAACCTTGCAAATAAAATTCTTCTTTACTGCGATAGAAGAATTCTCTAAATATTTTCTCTGGAAACTATATTTAATATAACAATTTCTATTCAAAATTACCAGCTGAATTAACTGTATCTAACAAATTTTCGTGTCCTCTTCGTAACAATTTGTATCTCTACAGTAATCTACGTCACCGGTTACCGTTTACATTAGACAGATCATTATGTCCAAGGATTATTTTCGTCATAATTGCAATCAACGCTTATGCTACCGATTCTCTACATCGACTAAATAAAATTGCTCTACATCGACTAAATCAATGTAATCCCTGTGATATCGAGTCGACGAAATCCTTCAATCGTTTCAATTATAAAGCTTCGCGTTTCGAATAACCATAGGAGTAAACATCGATGGAAAGAAAGATGGGAAAACGTCATCAATAACGAACCGGATATCAGACAGCATAATTTAGAACCGCGTCAGCTGTAACTGTGTCTTGGTTATACAGATTTACCTTTGAACTTTGAAACGAGCAAATAAAGGGAATTGTTCGGTATCGAGTTAATCAAATCGCGATCCACAGGGAACGAATTTGATCTGTTGCGGAACGAGCCAATTGTCCCTGGTTAACGGTGGCGTAGCTTGTGGCTACAAGGAAAAGATCTTCGTAAAAGGAGATCAGATATTCCTGGAAGATAATATAGAGGGGAAATAGATATGAAGTGACATACAAAAGTTACGTTAAGCTTTGAGAAAGAGATACTGGAGCGATAGCAGAATTTTTAAATGTACAACAGCGAAATGGAGAAATGGTAAATATCCGATATAAGCGCGATATATATTTTTATTTGTATGTGACTTTTCATAAAGTTGTTTGTACGAAATTTTAAATTGAAAATAAAAAGCTTTTTGCCTAAAACTCTCTTAAGTCCAAAGAAATTGTGAAACAAATTTTACAATTTATGATAGAATTACTAGATTGCGAATGTTGATGCGAATTTATATTTTTATGATCACGATTAAAGAAAGGGAATCTGAATAGAAATTTTTTTCACTTACTGCATATATTTAATTAATCGTTTCTAATATATATACTGTGTCCTCTCTACTTACTGTGAATGTTTTGTTAACCAATTATTTGCTAATTAATTGTACTAACTAAAGTAACTCTACCAAATTAGGTATATAAATAATATTTAAATATTTATATGTTTATAGAATATATGTAACTTTTTTATATAAAAAAGAATATGAATGTTTCACATATTTTATTTACATTACAAATACTTTGTACATTTTTGCATCTGTCAATTTTTAATAAATGCATGAACATCCACAGTTTACCAATTACATAATAATATAAAACGCCATCATATAGACGTTTATTTATTTGTCGATAAATATATATTATCACTTATAACGATCCAAAGCAAGAGACTTTCAAGGAATTTGCACGAAGCTTCCTGGCCTTTCATAAGAGTCTGTCTCTTTCTACTTTGAAAGTAGCCTGTGTACCGACTTGCGAGGCTGAGTTTCTATTCTCAACGTTGTATCATACTCCTCTTCATTATTTTCCCGAGGAAATACGATGTCTCGTGTTGATATGAATACATCATTATATCCACGTCTTTAAGGGAAATATTGAGAGAAAAACGAACAAACGAAGATCGTATAGTGGGGGTGGTGTTTACGTATCTGTGATAACAGTGTTGCGGGGGTTTTTCTCAAGCATAGATAGAATATCTTGTTTTTGTCCTAAATAACGTTTAGGAAGAACTATATATATGTATACATACATACATATACATATGTATATATATATGTATATGAGTTTCATGTATGATTCTTTTGTTTTATCGGAGTTGAGTTATGGAATAGCAGATATGCATTTAACCCTTTCATGTTCGATGTTGTGCATACGCAACACTGTAGTTTAACAGCTTATTAACTGAACACGATAAATGTATCTTCTCTCAGTAAAACTGATTTTGAATTATTTTAACGTTTTCTATCCCCTCTACAAAAATTAATTTTTTAGTAATTCTGTTTCCGTTTCTATCGTATTATTATGCTCCTGTTATTAAGAACTGATGAAAAGAATTTTTCTACCGTGTTGAAAGGGTTAACCGCGGAAAAGAGAAAAATGGATTATTGGTAAATTCATCGAATAAAACAGAAATATTGGTGAAATGTTAGGATTCATCAATTTTGCATTAGTATGACGAAGTAGTTATTATATAATCGGTAGAGGATGCTTGATTCGTTTGGATGAGAAAATACGTAAAATGTTTCCGAGACAAATTTTGATTGCACATTGAGATGTAATGAATTGTAAAATCAATTCAAAAATTGCTTGCTTTGGGCATCAAGTTCTATAGAGCATCTGATTCTTAATTAAGCTAATTTTTCAACTACGAACTGTAATTTTCTTAATTCCCTTTCTATTAAACTAATTCTTGTCATAAATCTCTTCCCCTTCTCTGTCTATCTGAACTTCATTTGCCAAAATTTGATTTACTGCCTGATCAAATCAGTTACGTATCTAATTCGAAGAGTTTAGATATAATTCTTATAATCTTTGCTGAATAAATGGCCCGGTTAACAGGTTAAATTGAATGATATTATCCTCTAATTCCAACAAATGAGCCGACAGTCTCTCCCATAGAGACCTTCAATTATCATCTCGTATCAGCTCTCCTCGATTACGTTTCCCCGAAATGTTTTCCAATCTCCGAAACGTAGCCGGACCTTGAGTTGTTTTTAATCAGTCATCGAGCCAATCCTCGGCGACCTTATTCGGAAATCACTGGTGAAAAATCACCTCCGAGCTCCTTAAATGATTTTTACAAAGCGTCGATCAGCTCGTATACGAATGGATCTGAGGCAAGGATCTGGTGTCACGATAATCGTGTCGAGAGGTCAAATCATCAGAGGGGTTATCAGTGGCGTGACGCTCGCGAATCCAACGACGTTTATCAGCCGCGTTCAATTTCGCTACAGACTTCGATAACGCTTTTTCGATTCACACGTTCTTACGTCAAATTTTGTGACATGCACGCCTACGCGGCGTGTCTTTCGCTAATCATGTGTTTTACGCGATCTCGAAAATTTTCCCTGGACTCACAGTCGATAAGCGAGTATAAGCCGATCAGATCATCGTCAGTCAGCTTGGCGGGACAGACGAGATTCGTTAACGTGACGCAACACAATTTTGTTACGTCTGATACGTTTGCGTGACCTCGTAATACTTAAATTGTTTTGAGGAAAATTCAGTCCTTCCTTTTTTTCGTCTGCTTCTGGGACCATGCGTAAATATCATGATCCAGCGTTGATTAATGCCTCATATGACGTCTACGAAGTGTGAAACATTAGTCGAACTTGGTAGAATGTTAGGAAATCTTTGTACATACATATCACACTAGAATTCATATCGTTGTGTCCGGATAGATTTATTTGGAATTCTGTTTTCATGTTTGTTTGGTTTGGATTGATTTTATTCGTTGAAATTTGGGAGTAAATTTTGTTCTTGTCGAGTATTGAAGATTCCTGAGATTTCTTCTATTTCGGTATTAAAATATTGGAGTATTGAAGAATCTTTATTTAATTATGTGTTTTGACTTTTCTAATTATTTCTTCTAAACAATTAAATTCCATTTGACTGTAGACTTAAGAAATGTTTATCTTGTTTTATGACATAAAATTTTGCGCATTTGTTACATGAAAAATAATAAGAAAAACATATGCAAACAGATAACACAGTTTAATCTTTCAGAATAGTCAACAGATATTTTGAACAGAAAAAGATGTACAACGTGTATGTGCCTTCTGTACTTTTCCAGTTTTAATCTACCATTAAAGCGTTAGAAACTTTTATGAATTGTTAAGACTGTATATTGAGCTTGGAGATAAATTTTTTTAAACTAACGGATGAAGTTATGAAAAAGAATCAATAGTTGTAGATTATAATAGGGACAATTTTATTTAATACCTAAATCTCTGGATTAACTATAGGTAATCTCGTGAATCGCTATATCCACCTTTGTTTATTTTGAAAGCATAGATATGTAACGTTGTAGGTTTTACAAGACGAGCACGTGTCGTTTATTCATTTGTTTTTTATTATTTATATTATGATATGTAAATGAAATTACACATATTGCATGCTTCCGCTTACATCACGAGATTGATTGCGTTTTCATTTGAAATCATTATAAAACACGTTTTCATGCATTTCTATGCAAAATACAACGAAAATGTCGTGTACTTATACATATATCTACATTAAACTATAGCGATGCAGTATACAAAAGATGTGTAGCTAGAAGAATTTAAAGATACTTGAAAAACGTATTTTTATGCAATAAAATCATCATGATGTCGTTACGAAAGGACAAACTCAGACTTGCCAAGACAAATAGCGCGCTTCACGCTAAACCGAGCAGCTGTTTGCATGTATATTATTGCATATACATTATATACATTGTAATCTTGATACTTGACATTAAATGAACGACCGCCAAGAAATCGTAGATATTTTTGCAATCATTGACGTCTATACTTCTTATTGTTGCAATGTTAAATATAGTGAATGATACGGGTGAAACCACTTAAATAACTATTTTTATCATGATGATACTTCCTTGTAATATATTCTTTACAATATATCTAACATAAGCTACCTGTGTATCTATGTATGTATATCCTTTTAATTTTATTTTATTTATTACTGTATTTATTACTGTATCACTATATTATTGCATCGATAATGAGATACTATCTGTATCAGTTATTGATTTCTAGTTTTCAAATCAGAACAACACATTATGATCATAACACATACGTTAAAAATATGTCAGACGTTTAAAGGAGGTGCTCATCATAATATTTACTAACAATAAGTACTCTATTTAGAATCTTTTATTTTATTTTAAAACAGCTATAGCGACTTGTTAATTTTAATATTATTAAGTCGGTAAATTTCAAAATTCAACGAATTCGATGATAATGATTTATTCGTGGTAGCAGTAACCATTATGTTTTCATATCAATACTTCACATTAATATATTAACCATCTAGAATATATTTGAAAATTACGTAATAATGACCTAGTTATGTTGTAAAAGATATTTCCATAAATTCCTGCTATTCTGTTTTATTTTAGCCTGTTATTTTAGTAATATCGTGGAATAATAATTCTTAATGCTAATACGAAAAAAGCTGCAGCAAGTTTACAGTATCTCGTCAATATTATTTTTCTTCTTTCTTCAATACATCCCATTCACCATTAATGAATATCAAAGGGAAACAAAGGAGTGGCGTGATACGAGAACGTTATAATGCAATCGTTGTATCGATAAGTTCTTTTGAACTTCGTCGGCCAGGGACCAATTTATCGTGGCTTATATAATTTTTTTCGTTTTCCACATTATGTCCAAGTCAAATAATAGGGACGGTAAAAGCACCACACAAAGAAACAGTTAATACTACTAGTCAGTTTCATTTTCTTTATTCATTTGGACTTTCATTTGCGTCAGTCGATAGCATTTAGATGTTAACGAGGTTTTTCTGTGCTGGTTAGGTAATGTCAGCAACTGATAAATAAATGTAACACAACGAAGGAAGCTTTCTGTTTCCTGGTGAATTGATATCATTTTTTCGTGGAATAATTTTATTTTAGAATGATTAGAACAGAGTATGCTTGGAATATTTGTATTTTCACGTAATATATTTTGGAAGAATGTTATTTTATTTGTGTGAAATTAAATAATAAATTAGATAATACTCTATTATACATTATCTTTATCAATATATTTAAAAAATAATGATAATTAAAGCACCAATCAGATTCTTCCTCTGATGGTTGTGTCTAGACCTGCTGAGAACATTAATAATTATCTCATTAGCGATTGTTTGACCGCTTGCGTCAATCGTTAACCAGAGAGTGGACGTGTTTTCATAATGTTCAGAAAATAAAGGAGGCCGTGCTACGGGCAAAACAAAAGAACGTCGAGGAGGATAACGAGCAATTAACAAAAGATGTTCTGGGACTTCGTCACGTATTGCCAACTAAGCGTTATCGTGTTATCGACTCCTACGCCGGACTTTATGCACTTCCGATTGCTATTTACGCGAGTCTCGTTTCTACACTTTCTCGCGATTTCGTTGGAAAATACCGAAAGTTTCTTAGACTTTCGTACAATTTGTTGTTTGTTCGAATCGACCTACATTACCGAAGAAGAGTTCGCATTTTTTTCGTTTAATGAGTTACACGAAATTATTCACTTCAAGCGAAAACTTACGATTTTATTTGTAATATTTGGCGTAGAATCGATAGGGAATGGTTTTTGGTAATAGAAATCTTTACCTGAGAATATGTTAGGAATTTTAAGAAATTTTTTAATGTTTGACAAAATTAAAAGTGGGTAGTATCTTTAGGTAGATACTTACTTCTAAAGCAGATAAATGAAAAAATTCTGGAAACATACCATCTCGTCGTAACTAGAGCAGACTCTAAACTTCGTCAAGTAGTACGAGTCAACTAAATCTCCTTCATCATCATAAAACTCAACTATGTCTCCGTTCGTTGGAACATTGTGTCGTTTTATACGTTGCTGGAATTTATGACGGAATTTTATGATCTATTTTTCGCGATAGCCAAAGAAATTTCTCACTGCTAATTAAAATCGATACTTATATGGTAGACTCGTTTGGAGTTATATAGACACTACAAATGGCTCCAAGTAAAATCTCTAGCTCTTATTCGAGTTTCCTGGACGCACTAAATCTCAGGGATATAAGAAATATTGGCTCGATACATTAATATTTAATGCATCGCAATTTTAATATTTTTTATCGAACTTGACACATTTAAAAACTGAAGAAATTGGCGAGCTTGTTAAATCCTATTGTACTTCTACCAACGAAAATAGTTGCATAATAAAATTATATAATCTAAAATAGACTTTCTTTGAAATTGCAGTGTTCTGGTATACTATACTGGGTACATTCTTAAAATTGTAGACACTCAGGCGTCCCACAATTTTTAAATGATATTATGTTTACCTCTTGTTCCTTCTCAAGTACACAGTTTGTTTTTTATTATCAGATTAATGTCGATGTAATTTCGTGTTACGAAGCGACGATGTCTGAATCTTTGATCGTTGCTTTTGATAAAGAAAATTGTATACCACGGCTTAGGAATTTGCGTCTATTGTTATTATATGCTTCCTGGAATGGCGACGATCAATCTGCAAACGCGTATGACGATCGACAGAACGTGTAACGTCATTGATTTAACATTTGTCGAGTTATTTGCTGCATTCGATCGACGCTGTGACTATTTGTGGCAATCGAGTGTAGAATTGCTTTCACACCATTGAGCAGTGTCATCAAACTTGCTTATAATTCCCAATGTGGAATTGATCGTAAGGAATTTTAAAAGAAGATCAAGAATATAAAACTAGGTACGATGGACATAATGGAATTTTGAAAGGACAATAACGAATCCATGAAATTGGATTATACGAAACAAAATTAGATATTAAATCAATTATTATATTGATAAACTTCAATATTTAATGGGACCATCTTTGACATTTACTGTACGGTTAAAATGTGTATTCATGTAGTATACTAATTTTTTTATCAAATATATGTTTGCAGCAAATATCTCATAATTTCTATATAAATTTTTAGATTGTTTTCAAATATGTCTGACATAATTTGACGATATCTGTGTCTCGTTACAGGGCTAATGAAATTTGAAAATGTCTTATGTAACACACACAATATCTAAATATTTATTTATTATTTTATTTATTTATTTATTTATTTATTATAGACATATATATATAAAATTGTCTATAGTAAGTGTTCAAATATTTTCGCGAGCCATTATATTCTATATACATTTGACCGTGTTTGATATTCTCGAACGAAAGAAACAGGAGATAGCTTTTCCTTAATCATTTTGCATCTCGTGGAGTCTCTTTCCGAGAAGAAAACATTGTGCTGAGGAAGAAAATAGGTAGCTTAACGACCCATTGTTATGTTAAAAAAGAGGTCCGTTGATCTCATTGTTTTCTATTGCAAAAATTTAAAAATACAAATGAGTACATGTTTCTATTTGTAATAATACTGTCTTTTCCAAGTAACGGTTTCTATAGCCTTTATGTATCTCAAAGGGAGTTTCTTTCATTATAAAAGTCGTCGCCAATCACCTTTTCTCATATGATTTTGTTATATCTTTCACGTACATTTGATACGTTATTGAAATGTCAGAAGATAGAATGAAGAAGTTGAATAATTAATTCAGCCCAATGGCAGGATGTTACATGGGTGAATTAAAATTTCCACTTGATTCTATAAAAATTGAAATATTCCTTCACATTCAAAATAATATAGAAAATTAACGTTAACTGGTTATCTTTAAAATATAGAATCTACACATATCGATATCCTGTTGTGCTCCGTTCTTTTCTAAATATATTTTTCTATATCAGGATTGTATCTTTAAAAAATAAATACGCTAGTAATTGCAGTATCTTGAAAAATCGCGCTTTTGAAATTAACTCATCCTCTAAAAGCACGTGAAAGCATAAAAAGGGGAGAGAGATTTCCTTAAGAATACACAGAATGTATAAAAATAAAGACTTGGAAGTTAAATAAATAGAGAAAAAGAAATGAAATTAGCAATGTGACCATGTCATTTTACGTACATTCTTCTTATGAATTAAAAGATATAAAAATTAAGATGCAGAAGTTAAATAAAAATAAAAATACATATAACATCAACAAATATCATTACTTTATACGCGATTCGTATTATTCTCTGCTTTTCTAACAATAATGTGCACAGTTGCTAAGAAAGGAAAACTACGAAGTTGCTTCTTTAGTTCTATACAAAGAATCGCCTTGGGACATCTCAGCGAACGCTAATTAATATCTATGTGCATGTTATATTCTACAGCCGGATTAAAGAGGTCGTAATATTTGTTCTCCAGGTTATGGCAGTACACTTCGACCCGGTCATCTTCGATGCGTACTACAATGGATGTTGCAATGGAACCTTTTGGCCATTGTTCCACTCTATGCCTGATCGAGCGACCTTTATCGCGGAACATTGGCGAGCGTACTCCGCGGTCAACGAGGAATTCGCTGTTAAAACGGTGAGTATAATCGCCGTCGAATGGAGTATCGATTGAAATTACAATAGGACGTCGGCTACTTGAAATAGCAAGAGAGTAGTAATTCAATTCGACGAGAGGATATATGTATATGATGCTATGTCAGGCAGCGATTATGTGGATAAAATTGTCAGATAAAGAAAAATGTATATAAGATATGAAACACAGGAAGTACACTGTTATCTATATACTCTTATACTCTTGTGTACTCTACAAATAAGTGTTACGTTGAAATTGTTAAAAATGGTATCAAGGTAACAAATATTTGCTGCGATTTAAACAGAGCGATACGTACCTTTACATGCGAGATATTATGTTGTCATAATAGTAATGAGAACTGAAAAGTTCCGCATACGTGGAATATTTTGTTACTTAGTAAGTTATTCGTAATAGAATTGTATCGGAGAAAAAGAATTATTGTTTTCAAAGTATCGAAAATATGCCTTTAGTAAAAATTGAGTTTTATTGAGATAAAAACGAGATTATAGAGATTATATTAGGCAGATATTTCTAGTACTAAATATTCAGTTTTTGTATCGACTTAGGTCAGTGCATTGGAACAAATTTACAAGGAGCAGAAGAATCAACCGAATGGCACGCCTTTGGTCTGGGTGCACGACTATCACCTAATGTTAGCAGCGAATTGGATTCGGCAACGAGCCGACGAGAAACGTCTCAGATGTAAATTAGGCTTCTTCCTCCACATCCCTTTCCCACCATGGGACATCTTCAGATTGTTCCCATGGGCTGATGAAATCCTTCAAGGAATGCTTGGTGAGCTTTCACTGATTCTTATATCGCTAAAAATTTTTAAGTTCCCGATTAAAATTTGTAAATTTAATCCAGAAGTGATATTTAACGTGAATTTAAAGTACTAAATTCTATTTCTTAAAAGCCGAATACAAATATATAAATTTCACGAATTTTAATTAGATTATACGTTATAATAAAGTATTTGCCAAAATCTTGAAAACTGACTGTTACGAATCAAAGAATGTAAATTTATTTGTATCTGTTTTAGGTTGCGACATGGTTGGTTTTCACATTCAAGACTATTGTCTGAACTTCGTCGACTGCTGCCAGAGAAGTCTTGGGTGCAGGGTTGATCGTAAGAATCTGTTAGTGGAGCACGGTGGAAGAACTGTTCGTGTGAGACCACTTCCCATTGGCATTCCATTCGATAGATTCGTCTCGTTAGCCGAGAGTGCTAACAAGGTCATGTTGACCAATCAGAAAATTGTATTGGGCGTTGATCGTCTTGATTATACCAAGGGTCTGGTCAACAGATTGAAGGCTTTTGAGCTGTTGCTAGAAAAACATCCAGAACATCGTGAACAGGTAACGATATTATTATAATTTATATTAACGCGATAATAAAATTCGCAAATCATACAAGATTCGCATTTCCTTTATATTTACATTTTAATATATGGTAATTTATGGAGGTACATATATGAGGTCAAAGTACTTACACATGAAATAAAATAAAATGGAAAGATTAATGTCTAAATGTTTCGTTTATTTAAGTAAAGCTACTTTGGATTATTGCAATGTTTCATAATAAATATTCAAGGTGTATTATTTATTCATTTTGTAATTATTGAAATATGTTTTAATTGAAGTAGAGTGTATTGCAAAATGTCAATAAAACTCAGCTAGATCTAGTTACCAAAGAGGTCACACGGTTAATCTGTTATGACCTATCCGTCTTTTAGAAAAATAGTGACGAAGAAACTTACATAAGAATTTATTGGTCACAAACAGTGTTCAATGATAGGATAAAATACTATAAATCAAATAATTCTAGATTTAGTTTAAAACATAGCTATTAAATTGTCTTATTCAATTAATCAGATACTAAAAGAAAATTGCAAAAAAAAATATATGAGTTTCCTATCAAATTACTCGACGAAATGATATATCTGTTTAGGTTACTATGCTTCAAATTGCTGTACCATCGCGAACTGACGTACGTGAATATCAGGATTTGAAACTTGAGATGGATCAACTTATCGGTCGCATAAACGGTCGATTTACGACACCGAATTGGTCTCCTATCCGTTACATTTATGGTTGCGTGAGTCAGGACGAATTGGCAGCATTTTATAGGGATGCTGCGGTTGCTCTGGTTACACCACTTAGAGATGGTATGAATTTGGTCGCCAAGGAATTCGTCGCTTGTCAAATTAACACACCACCTGGTGTGTTGATCGTTTCTCCATTCGCTGGAGCTGGGGAGATGATGCACGAAGCCTTGATCTGTAATCCTTATGAATTAGACGAAGCTGCTGAAGTTATCCATAGGTACGATTAATATGTTTATACAAATTGAATTTGGAGTATCATTTAAATATTTACTATTGTAACTCTGAAGTTTTTGATTGCAAATCGTCTTTCTTTTAAGTATGTATATTCTAACAAATCTATTTAATATTTCTATAATAAATCTATTTTTGTATATTCCTGTTAACATTAAAGCTTTAATATTGTATTATTATGTTATTACATCAAATCAACTAATCGTTACTTTTTTAAATTAATTAACCATTTAAGCAAAAATATTACTGCTTTCAATGACTTTAAGTATTTAATTCTTGTCCAAGAAACGTTCAAATAAAAAGAACAAAACAGTTTCAAACATATAAATATGGTTTGTGAGCTCGATTTTAAACTTCTTAATTAATTTTTGTATACATTCCAGAGCGCTTACCATGCCAGAAGACGAACGCACATTAAGAATGAATCACTTAAGACGCCGTGAAAGGATCAACGATGTCAATTATTGGATGAAGTCCTTCCTGCAAGTAATGGGATCGCTGGAGGAACATGATTCTGTAGGTGCAACCACGATGCAACCAGTGACCATGGATGATTTCGATGATTACTTGAGCAAGTAGGTATTGTTAGAGATCAACGACATGCATGACTGGGCCCGACCAGAGCATGTGCTTATACGAAAATCAATCAACCACTGTACGATTAAAACCCAGTTATTCTAAGGTGTTAAAATTATTAACACTATGTATGTAAATTTCCTATCGAATTAATTGTTGATTACATTGAGAATACTAAATGAATTAATCGCACTTTAATGTATGTGTGTGGGCAAACTATTACAAAACAAACTTACTGATGGTTACTCACAAAATTAAGTAGATTCGTAGTTACTTATTAAAACCTAATTTGTTGAGTCATGAGACAAGAATAAATAAGGGGGCAGAAAAACTAAAACCACAATTTAAAAAGATTGCTGCACTTTAATGACAAATATCGTAATTTAGCTCACTTTAAATACACAATATTCTACTAAAAATCTTCTACACAAAAACTGTATACATCAAAGTGTATAGGTAGAGTTTGCTTATCTCATGTACGAGTGCAGATTGCTGATGAGCATGCTAGTACAAACCACAAGTTTGGTATGTTAACAGAACGGTCCCAATGGAATGCATCTTTCGACAAAAACTGATTAAAAATCCGGTCGATTGAATTGTTTATTAAATTGAGCATGAGTTTGGGTACATCGCAGCGTAGGGAACGCTGACCACCAGGTGCTTTGATATTACCAGTGATATATTACAAATACATATGCAACCTTCCAACTATTCAAAATCAAGAGCATTTGCAACAATTTTCCTAATTAACCGTATCCATCTGTATTAATGTTCTTGAAAAATCTATCCTATTGTAAAATTAATTAAGTTATCGTAATGTATTTAATGCATTGTGAACGAAGTATGAAAATGTTCTTGAATAAAATTCCAAGTCTGCGGATTACGTGTGTCTATGTTCGACACTGTTTGAAGAGGTTTATGCTCAGTCAGAGAATGCTTTTGGAACACGGCGGGCCCGCGCGTGCGAATGCGACCTGACTCATGATGAAAGCCGGGTAACGTTCCAGTGATAACACATGTCCCCTAGGTATATCGGCGATAATCATAAATTGGCCCTCTTGCTGGACTACGATGGTACTTTAGCTCCTATTGCGACTCATCCGGATCTTGCCATTTTACCTTTGGAAACGAAGAACGTTCTCCAAAGGCTATCGAACATGTCCGATGTATATATAGCAATTATATCAGGCAGAAACGTGAACAATGTGAAGTCGATGGTTGGTATAGAAGGTATTACGTACGCCGGAAATCACGGATTGGAAATTTTGCATCCGGACGGTAGCAAGTTTGTTCATCCGATGCCTGCTGAGTTGGAAGATAAGGTGGCAAATTTGATGCAAACGTTGCAAGACCAAGTGAGTATGATTTTCATTATTTTTTCCAAAGCGATAGTATTTTGAGATATTTGTTATTCGTCTTGCAATTAAAATTGTTGGAGCATTTTAATATTTTGTGATATTATAATATTGTTTTTAAGCGAGCAATGAATTATAATGAGAAATGTAAAAAGGAAGTTATATTAGAATGTAATAATTATAATTGAATAGTTTACGACAATAAAGGGGTAATTCCAATACTTAGATTGTCTTTATTGAAAGAAGAAGAAAGAAGACGATTCTATATTCAAAAACGTAATTTATTATTACGAATGTCTTCTTGGCTGTGCATTTATAGCACGTTTCAAGATGTAATTTGATTTTGATTGACTTTGAGTTAATTTTTCTTGATTTATTCAAATTAGTCAAAGATAGAGCTGCCTTCTTAGCATTCTTGTAGCAGCTCTTTCAATTAAGTATCTTTTTCAATAACATCTCTGTATTATAGTAACAAAAGCAAAGTAGAAAAAATATTTCTAAGAGTTTTGAGTATTAGGTACTAGGGACGTATCGTGTAACATCTTCAACAATTGTAATTGCAACTAATTACAACTAATTACTTACGACTTTAAACGACTAATTTGGTGTATTGAATCTAGCTTTGCAAGGATGGAGCTTGGGTAGAAAACAAAGGAGCGTTACTGACGTTCCATTATCGTGAAACGCCAATGGAAGGACGTTCTCAGATGGTTGATCAGGCAAAGAAAATCATCGAGCAAGCAGGTTTCAAAGCCTGTTCAGCGCACTGTGCCATTGAAGCTAGACCACCAGTTGAATGGAATAAGGGTCGTGCTTCCATTTACATCCTGCGTACGGCATTTGGTTTAGATTGGAGCGAACGTATCAGGATTATTTATGCCGGTGATGATGTTACAGATGAAGATGCAATGAAGGTATGAACTCCCCAATAACCGAATCTACAGTAAAGGAAGAATGGACATATACTATATCTAATACTTTAACACGTTCATCGTTAAGTTGAAGTCGCATGGCCTTCCATTGTGACGGAAATTGTTTTTAAGCAATCGTCAACATTTGCTACGTCATTCGAAAACCGTTGCGCTTGACGCTGATGTGGTGGTGTCATTTGCACTTGAAAGTAACCACACCACGATAATGTAACGTCATCAACAATCAACGTGTTAATAAAAGATTTCAGATTACCACAAAAAGATAATACTAGATATCATAATTATACATAGTTATACAGCCAATATTAGATTTCCTGAAACATAAAAATTATATATAGTTATATAGTTAATATTAAATATCCTGAAACTTATAAATTCTATACAGTTAATATGGTCAATATTACATTTCCTGAAACTTTTATCCATCTATTAAGTTCATTTTTTCTTTGATTTTGATCTATTGTCATATCTTATATAATCTATATAATTATGTATTCTCTGCAGGCGCTAAAAGGTATGGCAGCTACCTTCCGCGTAGCGTCGTCGCATATAATCCGTACGTCGGCAGAAAGACGTTTGCCGAGTACGGATTCCGTGTTGACCATGTTGAAGTGGGTAGAGAGACACTTGAGCAGACGCAAGCCTCGCAACAGCACCGAGATTCCTTCTAGATACCGACGTAGCAGCGCTGGAATTACCATGGAAATGTCGTATATGCCGACGAATACAGTGTTAGAATCCTAGGTGACGCCCTAATAATCTTCGTTATCACATCGACTGTATCCTCGACAAGAAATACATACTTTGTATGTCACAGGCTTAATATGATGTACTCGTAGAGTAAGATCAAATAAAAGCGAGAGGGAAGAATAAGAGCGAAGGAAAAAAGGGAATCTCTAGGTGGATAAAATAAAATAAAATAAAAAATTAAAATAAAAAAAAAAATCATCGCGTAAGTTGTATCGGCTGCGAGAATATGGTGGAAAGCATCATTGTCATGTATCAAACAAATCAAGCGTCACATGAATAATTTTTCCCTTGGATAAATTGTATTCGAGATCTTCTATTTAACATATTCGATTGTATCGAGTTAACTTAATAGAACTTATCGTACTTACGCATGTATACAAGCCAAAAAAATGGAAGAACTGATCTTTTTTGATGTGGAACCAACAAATCATTCTATATTGACTGTTTTCGATGTTTAATCGATGTATCTCTCCGGTGACCAGTTAAATGGCTTTACCCCGATAAAACATAACAAATCGCGTTATAAAAAAAGAATTTAAAAAAGATGAATGTTACGTGTGCAGTCGCTAAATCTTCGTTTCAAGAGTGAAGATGGCTTCTTCTTTTTTTATTTAATGTTCACCATAACAATTATTACGCTGTGCGATATAATCAGCCTGAATGTAGATTCGATAAAGCGTGTTTTACCAAAAGTCGTATAATAGGTACTTAGCTATGCATAGTTTCTAAGTTCGCGTCGCTCAAAAAGTATCACAGGAAATATTCGATATATATTTTAATATTATCGTAATAACTTAACGAAAACTGATTTTATTAAATATTTGTATATTTGCTACCAATTTCCGAGACACGAAACAGATGATTGTAACGGAGAAATGGTTCCACGTATGTCAGCATATTAGGAGATAAGAGAGGATACAAAAAATTGTATTCGAATATGTAGCCTGCTCAAAATATCATAATTGACTAACATAACAGGTTTCAGTTTTCCATTTGTAGATTTTAAATCGATTTGTTGGATGTTGCTGTTTTTTAAATCAGGTCGATGCGGCCGATTTCGTTGTATGTATATTGGGCATGTATTTTGTATACCATTGAAATTATGCGAAACGCATTCATTTTGTTAAGATTATAAAGAATTCTCTTTGAAATAGAATCATGAAACATCTGTCCTTTTTTTTTATAAAAGCTATCTTTCTTTTCTTCTTTGATGCAAATATGTACTTTTTTAAAATGAGAATATCAATAACGTTTACAAGCTGTTAAATTAAATGCAATCGATATAGGTCAGACGACTCGAGAACGAATGAATACAGGCGAGAATACGCTTTTAGTATGCATATCGCTTGTAAAAAAGGAATTCTTAAGTTTAACGGTTAATCGACTAATAATATGATTTTATCTTTCCTTCTTTTCTTTTATAAATCAAATGATAAAACAGTGCCAATTTAAGTCCACATACAAGAGAAAGGGTAATACACAATAAACAATAATAAACTACATAAAGTACGACAACTTAGCGATAAGGGGTTTACGAAATGTACATACTTTGTACGTACGCATACATGTTAGACGCATATTAACATACAACACAGCATGTATATACACATTATGTACCAACACATACAAACGTATACTGTTAAACAAATTATTGGGAGAAACGATACACTTAAAGATAAACGAATCAAAGTAAACATGGACAACTTTTACACGTTTTTAAGTAGAATAATAGAAAAATTCAGAATTTTTAATTCCACGCGTTTATCTGTTTTCTACGTGAAACTAAGGAAAGAAAATTGAACTCGACTGAACGGAATAAGAACGGCATGAAAAAGGGATAAAAGAAAATCGAAAAATCGTTCTTTAATATTAGTGGAATGTTTTCAAAACTGATCGATCTTTTCTAGATGTTCATTAAAGGTGTTACAATAATGAGAAAGAAAACATTTAGCACTTAATTAATTCAATGCGTTTTGCATGAGACATCGATGGGTTCTGAAAGAATTTTTTTATAAAGAGTATCATAAAAATTACTATGCATATAAAGTAATTATTATACAGTGGGTACTGACCTAACGAAAGTTTATGCAAAACATTGTTTTCGATAATAGGCCTTGTTTAAATCGAAGCCAGACACAAGAGAAGAAAAGTGCTGAAAGAATATGAAATGGAATTTTTGAAACAGAGATTCAATAGTGAATTTTTCTACAAAATATTAGCTCGTCTCCTTTTATCAGGAACTGATGTATATAACAAAGATCTACCTTACTTTGTTCATCCATGGATGAATAACAGATTCATTACCACAGATTTATAAGTAGCTAGACTTTGTTGAATGTATTACATTTTCCATCTACGAACTCCATCTATACAAAAGAGTGAACGTGAGTTTTTGTACGCGTCATAATTATATTTCATTCGAAGGGGAACAAATCGCTGCTTCACACTAACGGTGACACAACTCAAGAAGTTTCAGATTTTCTTTTATCGAATAAAAGGTCTGCGTTACGTTTCTAGCTTTATCATAAAAAATGGTAGATTTGTAATTCTATAATTCAGTTTTGTGTCAGAGGACAAAATCGTTATTTATGTATGTTGCTATCAACCTAACCCTTAGTTTTACAACACTGGCCTATTTTCAGTTTTTTCATGACGCTACAAGTGGAAGGTTGTACCGCTTTCGTGAATACCGACGTATCTTGCGTTAAGTCAGCTTTACAATGTCATTGAAATGATTTGAAAATATGCTTTAAAATGTATAATTTTAGAGTTGTGTCACTATCGATGCCAAGCAGCGAAATGATCATGGTATTAGGACGTTTTTAAGAGATTGTAGATGTAGTTCTAAATTTCTGTACCTTCACGTGTTTACATTCATATATCGTCATTGGATTTCCTTCGAATTTCATGGTCGAAACGATAGGTAGTCTGGGTGGAAGAGATATGGTGAGATCGTAAAATTCATCATGCCTGAAAGTATACGAATTTTTAACATCAATGTAGAAATCTGAGAAGATCTAAGGGATTTAAGAATAGATAAGTTGCAAGTTGTAACTAGTTCTTTCTGTGTAAGTAGTTGTAGCTTAATTTTTATCAATACAATAATTATTATAAAATAGAAACCAACAAGAGTTAATAAACGAATCATGTAGGTCTAATGAACGATTGTAAGCAGAGCTTTTAAATACAAATATATAAATAATGTTTGCAATCTGGAATTTAAGATGGCTCCATCTTAAAATGAGCGTCCAGAAAATATGGCTATGGCGCGTCCCTATTTAAGCATTACTTTATGACTTCACAATATCCCTTCCACCAACAGTATATTTAAATCTCACGTGTGTTCAACTTCACACGCATATATTGTACTGTTAATATATTCCCTTTATCGCATAGAGTTCAGAAAATGCTATATAAACGTACACGAAGATTCGCTTCAAAAAAAAAAGAAACAAAATTGTATGAAGCGACTATTTATTACGTATATACATATGTATATTTTTATATGTAGAAGAATTCGTGAAATTCGATAGATGAGATTATTGACAGAGAAAATACCCCAGAAACAAGTAAAAAAGAAACAAATGGCAAAAGAAACAGAAACGAAAGGTTTTCCAAGCTGACAAACAAAATAGCAATGATACTACGTGAAAATGATTCTAATTACTTGATGACCTGTTTATATCCCGGACGTCTATCTCAACGACTATACTCATGCCATATAGAAATATAGACATATACGTATACATACATACATGTATATGTGTAAATAATGTGAAAACAGGTCGAAGTGATTAGAGATGTTTACGAGTCTTTTGGTTCTTCTGTTTCTCGCCGATGCCAAAAAAAGATTTACGTATGTATATATATATATATATATATATATATATATATATATATATATATATATATATATCTTGAAATTTGTCATTGCAGATTAAACTTCGGTACGTACGTTAAATCGCTGTACGAGTTCGCTGCTATTTCCAACGATTATTTCGATTATTCCTAATTACACTCTCCCTCTTCTTTCATACGGTTTTTCCTATCTCGTGTTCTTTTTTTACTTCGTTTTCCTTACGTCAATCCAATCGTGCCATCGTCTCCTAGTAAATAACATTAAGACTATACAAAACGAATTTGAGTTACGTAAAATGTAGTGGCTTGATTCGTGTAAAAGAAGCTTAGCTGTCTCCTCCAATCCATTGTATACCTTAATCTCGTAGCAGCTCAGTATTTATTAGTCAATTATCAGTGTCACTAGTCAATAGGGGGCGAAAGAAGGAAAAGGAAAAATAGAAGAAAGAAAGACAAGAAGAAGGGGAACGAAGAGAATCACGCAGGTATATTGTGGAATTTTGTTGAGTCGAACGAATTGAGTTGAACGAAGAAAGCGATATTCGGATGTCATATCTCTTTGAAAGTATGTAAAATGTATGTGTATATATAATATATGTATAGAGAACACATGCATATGTATATGTATGTACACATAGAGAGTCCTATAATGTGCCCTTATAAACGATATCCCACCAGAACGAGAGAGAAAAAATTGAAAAAAATAAAGAGAAAAATGTTGATCTACGTTTTTTATGAGTACTTAGTTTTTACCTCGATATACATTATATAAAGTAAAATAAGAATGAAATGAAAAGGTATGTGTATATATATATGTGTGTGTTATGTACATGTATATGTGCTGTATACATATTCAACATTCACATTCGCAATGGCGCAAGATTTTTCAATCACGTTAAATGTAGGCTGCTCCTATGATTGTAAAAGAGAATTAAAACAGGGAAAGAAAAAAGAACGAAACGATATGGAACAGAAGTAAAATTGCAGAAAATAAACATTGTTTATAAACTGTGCACAACTATATTCTCTTTTTTCTTTCTTCCTTCCATTTGATTTCCACGCTTCCGTCTCTCCCGTCCTTTCTTTTGTCGATCGTGGTAATTGTAAAAAAAAAAAAAAAAAAGAAAAATCGTAACGAGAAATTGACTGTGCCGTAACTTATTTTTTAACGAACTTACAAATATAATAATCGACGTTACCGGTATCGTTTAATAATAAATTCAACGATGGTTCTTGAATCGTATTCCCCTTTTTTCAATTTCAAAACAAATTTAATGTACGGAAATTTGTTATCGATGGTTTCTCTATAAAATTGGAAAGTTTATTTGAAAGAGGAAAGGAATAAGAATGGGTAGAAAAATTGTTGACGAACTGCACAAGGGTTATTAAATGTATTACGCGCTTATTCTATACGTAACTCGGACTCCCATTGCAATTCTATGAATTGCAACACGCATTCCACGATATCTCGTGCCACTTTGTGTCGGTATTTTGCTGTTTATAACCTTTGATTTCCGGTCTTATCGAGCTGCAATTAAAACTGTTTTGAAGAACATGACAAATGCGAATAGATCGAAGGGGTTACGGATAACGATAATTAAATCGGCCGTTACTGGAGGCTAGATGCACTTGGAAATCTGGTGAAATTCATGTCGATACCAAAAATAGACAAAATATACTTTGAGCTTTAGAACTTTCCTTTGATACAAGCTTCTTAAAATCAGTGATTTTTTCAATTGATTGCAAGTTACAATTATAACGTTTCTATCATAATATTTTGTACTCTGTGATCAAAATGGTTTAAATAAAAAATCGGATGTCGTATCAGTACGATAATGTTGATTGCTTAATTTATTGATATGATCTATAGATTTTTCATTGGACCAATTAACTGAGGATACTATTGCTGAATAATAAATTTTACCGAGGTTTGATGAAACGTTTGAGGCAATTATTGTCATAAGGTATTAGAAGATAAGATATTACGATAATATTTATTACACATCGTATATAGTCTCGAGAAATGCAAACAATTCAATTCGACGATTATTATACATTCATGTATTCATATTTATCATAAATAATTTTAAAAGATTTGATAAACCATACCGATACGATGCTATCGGAATTGGACGAAATTGTGAATTATTTAAGGACCAGTCCAAATGAAAAAACTACCAAGACCACTAGAAGAGAATTATCAATGACACGAGCATAATTTCAAAGACTACCAGATAGTATATAGTATAATATAACATAAAATATTATATAACATAAAATATTATATAACATAAAATATATAATATAACATAAAATATTATATAACGAACTTATCGTTCAATCATCTTTTCGAAAGGATGGTAGACGTATATGGATTAAATGAAAATAAAACAAGAAATATCAAACATAAAACATACAAAATATAAATACACAAATAGTACGCATAATAAACGCGTGCATCCGATACTATTCATCAAATATATAACATAATAGTTATACACATAACTTGCAAATAAAATCACAGAAAGCATCAAATACCTCATAGTGTCCAATCCAGTCATGCTCGAATGAAAAACGTACTTACTTACAAGCTTCTCGAAGCAACGGCGTACAATGGCACGCTTTGAAACGTGGGTCACGCCAATCTTGCTCGAAATATCCAAATATTTTCATTAGAGGTGAACGATGCTGGCAGGAAGAGGGTGGGCCGTGCGATTTTCACGGTCGTTGAAGAATCGTTTTCAGGGTTCTTTTTCACGAACAAACGGAAACATATAGGGGGAGAGAGAGAGAGAGAGAGAGATGACGACAGTATTTATTAGCCACTAGTAGCCGATGTGCATGCCTTGGAGGAGCCGGTCAATGCGGCACTGCCGTATAAAAAGCCGGATTACACGGTGTCCATTTCAGGGTGTACAAGAAGCTGGTGTTTGCGGTAAGTCTTCCACGTAGAAGAGCCTGGCCCTCGGCCGTGTACAACTCGGTCGAAGCATTATCTTCGCTGTTTTGCCGATTCAATTGTGTGTGCGAAGAAAGGCGGCGTTTAACAAGAGTTTAATAAAAGGCAAACAGCGGGGTCGTCGGTTTTCCTCGTCCTTGTTCTTCAACGTTTATCCTCTCTCTCTCTCCTTTTTTTCTCCCATCTTACTCTGTTCCCTCTCGTCGATTCACTTGGATCGCTTTTCCTTCATCGTTTCTCTGTTTCTCATTTCATCTTCGTTGGATTCGCTCGGTTTTTCTTCCTTCTTTCACGGTTCCTCTTGCTCGAAGGGATTATGTAGCCGGGCAAAACACGAAGCTTCAAAGATCGAGAGAGAGAGAAAGGGAGAGGAAGAAGTAGGAAAAGAAAGATTCGGAAAAAAGAATCGCAGCTGTCACGCACGGGTGGTTCTATCGAAAACTGATTCGTTCTTTGCTCGTTCGTCTATCTTGCTCTTGGAAATCCGCGCGGATAGACGCATTTTCGTTTGGAGCGCGCGCGCACGCAGCTGAACCTCCCGTTCGTTCGAAGCGTGCCCCCGGTCACGAAAGAGAAGAAAGGGCCTTTATAATTTGGATTTATGCGTGTAATGTGGTACACTATGTGAACCTAAGAGGCAGAACGCCGAAGTATTTAACGATAGAGGTATAAGTACAAAATAATTTCCGTATGCAAATATCCTATATTCTACGATACAGTTCACGATCTCTGACAAAGCAAGGATATTAAACAGAATGGAAATTCATACCGTTGCGGTAACGACAGAAATTCAATAACAATCTCTCTGGATTATTTCATTCTTATTTGTATTCTATATTCTACGAGATAGATACACGTTTGGCAAGATAAGATAATCGCAACAGTTTCGATGTAACTACATTTGAATTAGAGATCACGTAATTCTAAAATATTTAATGTAATACGTATTCCAGTTTGTTCTACGATAAACCTATTGATAATTATTATTACATAAAATTTAGAAACTACGAATTGAAGCGAAATACGATTACTCTCTACCTTCTTCTATACTCTGTATCAATCTATACGATGAATTATATTTATCATGTACGACTTAGAAAATGTAGAACTTGACGCGAAATATCCGAAAAGGAATTTAATTTAACGTTATTACGTCGGTCGTGTAAACATCTGTCTCGCGGCAAAACAGCAAAGGGTAGGCAAAGTAAGTCAGTAACTCAGTAGAAATCCGCCGGGGGCTAACCGGATCGATCAACTCTGATGTAATTATCCAAACGTTGAATTTTTTATCGTGGTGAAACAATAACGTATTTTCAGGCCAAACAACATCGCGGTACCGAGACGCGGAAAGCGGCGGAACAGCTCCGCCGCGTTTCCCTCGTCTGTTTCTCTTTTCTTTCTCCCTTTCTCTCTCTCTTTCTCTTTCTCTTTATCTCTGTTTACGTAACGTGTAATAGAATAATCTGCGTTACGAGAGTGCCACCGCGGGGCAAACGACGTTCACATCTTTGTTTTTCGCTCAGAGATTCGCGCGCTTCCGAGGACATTTCAACCCGATAACGCGTTATCCGGCCTGATTTTTCCGTACGGAATAATAACAATCACAACCGGGAAAATCCTTCCTTTTTTTCCCCTCTCTCTCTCTTCTCTTTTCCTCCGATATTCTCGCGAAACCGTGAATATGGATTACTCTCCTCTGATCGATAAAAGGAAAATGTGTTTCCTCTTGGGCGATGATACTCTTTTTCGGGCGGAAAGAAAAGAATTGGTTTTGTACTGGTTTCAAATTTCTTCCGTTTTGTAAATAAATCGTAACACGATTTGGAAAATTGTTAATGAAAGTAAAATGCTTCTTAATGAAATGATATGAAGAGAAACGTTTGAAGCTGATATTTGTATAAATGAATTCGTATAACGCAAAATGTGCATATATCTCACAATGTTCATAGGTTTTATCGCATACTGTAATTTTGATTTGTAATTTTCTTATAGAATGACTTTTGCTGAGCTACAGTGACTGCTGTATGATTTTCAGTATACTTTAGTATTCTATATATTTATTATATTACATATTATATTCTGCGGAGAATTATCTATTATATATGTATTATATTCTATTATGCATATAGAGGGTGTCCCATTTGAAATTTCGCACGCTATTATTTCCCAAACTACAGCTCGCTTAAAATATGTTGCAAATAAAACTTACCCTGTTTCGGGAAGGTCATCTTACGTTGATCGCAAATCTTCTCCAGGTGGACGTACTTTTAAGATTTCAAGATAATCTTTGTGATTTTTATACGGAACTAATATATTTTTATTTAAATAGACGTGTAGCCCGTTCTATGACGAATTCGCCGAATTTCGATATATTGGTGTTCTAAGATCATTTAAGATTATTTATTGCAGTCCAAGACTTACCTCCGTCCAAAAAAATTGTTTTTTATCACGCGTATTCAGAAGGATGTTCTTGGGCGTCAATGCAATTATTTACTCTATCCCTAAATAACATTTCGGAAGTGACAGAACTAATTCTCCCAAATTCATCACATTCTCTCAAAGCCACAAGCATATCGACAATTTCGCTAGGTGTATAGCGAGCCATCGTAAATTAAATCGTTATTGAAAAGCAGCGCACTTAATACTATTTGCAATAACACTGATTCCCTCGAAGCAACTGTGACACAAAATGGGGATATCTAGCAGGAGATTATCCTCCGTCTATAATTAAACATAACGATATATCACATCATTAGTGTGATATCGATTCATATTAACATCCGAATCTACGCAATACGTATTCTGGGAAATTAAATCTTGATGACATTCAGCGAAGGTAATTTGAACGATAATAAATAACCTACAATGACCTTAAATGATCTTGGGAACGAAATGAGTTACATGCTTACTTAAATAAAACATACAACTCCGTATAAAAAAGCAAAGGTCACCTTGAAATCTCGACACCACAAGATTCGTGATAAATAATTGCGTGAGAAACTTCAGATGGGACGCTCTGTGTATATTATGCTTTAGAGAAAATACTGCACAAGTATGGTATATATATATGTCTAAAGGAAGGTAATATTTTTAATATACAAGGTGTCCCCCCACTAGTGTCCCAGCTAAAGGTGGACTTTTAAGTATCTCCTTTGTTTTTAATGAAAAATGTTTATAGCACGAATTAAACGATGACGAGTGAAACGAAGAAAGAGCTCTCCATTTACTCGTGTTCCTCTCAATTTTTTCAAGCTCGTGGACATTTTTTCTGTTGGAATATGCCTGTTATACAACGAAAGAATAGAACGTAGTAAGCGGTTAAATACCATTGAAACCAAATGAAAACCATTGAAAAGTCATAAATGTATAAATAATTTAAGAATTTAAAAAATTACAGGTACGTGAATGATTCTATATAATAGTTTTATCTAAATTACATTATTCATTTTCTTTATACAAAGATCGATTTTCATAAGGACGAACGTGATTAAGTACGAAATACTTTTATTGGCTGGAATAGACACTGCGAGAATGGTACACCGGCGTAAAGTTTTCGGGAGGGTCTTTAGGGCTGCAAAGAATAAGGTAATCCAGCACTACATGGAAACCACATTGCGCTTTGGAAAGCACAAGTCGTAGAATCAACAAATCCGCCGGGATTAGATAACATCCCTTGGGATTGCTGGCCCTTCGTTTATCCTCCACCGAATCCTGAAGGGCCCGTCTTGTTGTCCCATCGGGTTATTGGTATCACTTAACGAAATCCGCGCCGAAATAGCTTTAAAAGCCCTGCCACCGAAGTTATAAAATTCGATTCGGTTTCTCAAACCGTATCGTCGTATATCCAAGAAAAAAGCTAATTTTGTAAGAAAATAGATTTCAAAATCTTGTATATATTGTTTATGAATCACTGAATTTATAAATTACATTCTATCTTGACCTCGGTTTTTTATTATTTTTACCGATTAATTTCAAATCAAATTCCAGGAATTTTCCTTATTCGTATACATTTATGCAAGAAAGTGGGACAAAGTTTATATAATTCTAATTCTCTTATATATCTGTTTCTACGTTTGATACTGTGGCTATAAGGAGACCTTAAAACGTCAACGCGCGATTGGAAATTCTGACATTTAAAATATTAAATCCTCTGCATCGGACCATTATTGAAACATTACCTTTCGAATAACGTAACGTAATCAATAGAATATAACAAATATAATAAACAGGAGATATTCTTCCCCACAAAGGAAACGCGGTTATAATTATAAAACACGATGAAAATAGTAAATAATCCTGAGATTGCACAACTAGTTTTCTCCACTTCTAAGTTATCTCCATATCGAATGACTTCAGAAATATTTCCGATTGAAAACAATTTCAATAGACTTTGGAGAAACGTTAACATATTCTATCACATGCTATTCTCCTTTAAAACCACTTATCCTTTTTGCAATATCAATCAAGCATGGTTATCGAGCAGCCCCATGTACGAACGGAAGCATCGACCGAGCGGCTCGATTTCGTTCGATTCCCAGGTAACAACGAAACGCCTTGTATATTCGACAAAATCGAAGTTGATTTTTCCGCCGCTATAAGGCCATCACAGCAACGCTTTTTTCATCCATTTTCTTCCCTCACCCCCGTCTATTTTCAACTCCCCTCCCAGCCTCGATCAGCGTTCGTTATGCTTTCTTTTATTCCCGACGCGTGCATACACTGCTTCGCGTTTATTATTTTTTTTTAGCGTATTTTTTTTTTATTTTTTTGGCCATCTCGTTCGACCGAGCTACTAAAAAGGAATAGGTGAAAACTGTTAATTGGTTCCGCGGTGAAAATACGACGGCGGTGGCCGCCGGCCGGCACAGCTACAATTTAAGCAGCCCCAACGTACTGTATGTGTGCGGCTGTGTGAGTACGTGTGTGTATGCGATCGTGTGCAACGCGTATCGAGTGCACGCGTGCTCGCCACGAGCGTCAAGGCGTGTATCGTGCCAGCATGTCCGTCCAATTATGGAAAATTAATTGGCGATCAGTGACTCGGGGCGATGGAAACATAGTTCAGCGTCGAATAAACTTCCTTTGTATTCCGATCAGCCTTTGACAGTAGTGTAATAATTAAAGTAATTAACGTACGAGCCAATAAATTCGCGATCGTGCCGCGTCGCAGCGTGCACACGCGCGAGCCATCGCGAACATCATAAACAAATTACGGCCGTGCGAACGCGCGGCTGTTCACAAGACGTAGCTTCTTTTCTCTTGCTGACGAAGAGGGAGGGTAAGACTCGATGCAAGTTGGAGTTAAACGATGGGGTTAAAAGTGGAAACCTCTCGGGAAGTGGGGAAGAAAGAAACCCTTGGAAATGGGTATTAGAGTTCTTGAGTTTGTTTTTCTTTTTTTCAGACTCATTTAACAATTCACGAAATATTTCTCTGATTTTCATACGCACATGATCGTCAACAGTAAGATATTATCAAAGGGTAGAAAAGATTCATTTTTATTAAGAGGAGAGGATACATAGAAATTCAAATTAACTTTCACCAAATTCTTATTTTATGTAATGCAAAAATGATTATTGAAACGATTATTTATAATAAAATTATTTATAATCGAATTGATTTAATTTCCACATACAATCTTCTTGTACGGTTATTTAAAGGTATTCATTTGTATTAAAGTATTAAATAATTATGTTCAGCAAGATATGAATTTCCATGAACATCCACGGTGCAGTTTCGATAAATGGAAAGAAAATTTTCCACTGTACGCTTCAAGCTCGCTGATTGTTCCAGCTTTATAAGCGTTTCTTTCAGTCAAAGCGGCTATCTTCATCCACCGGGCGCAAATATTTACATCCTGTAACCAACTATATAAGCTAATCCGCGGAGATCTCTACGCCAATGTCACAGACTTTCTCGGTTAGATTATGATTCTTTCCGCTGCATTTGCGGCGTCTTTGACTACGGAGAACCGTTAGAATCGCGCGAGTATACGATTTTCCTGGCTAAGAACAATATTTGCGCTATACGTTAAGAGAAGCACGAGGTTTCTCTGGGTGTGCAGGCCGTCAACAGATATCCTGGAAGAAAACGTTGCGCGATTATGGCATCTGAAAAATATTTGCGCTGGCCCGCTAATGCTCTCACACTTTACGGATTTCTTTGACCGGTTCTGCGATCGATGTGCTTTACTGCGGCGTCGTTGTTTCCAAAATTTCTTTAATCTTTCTCTTTTTCACAGGACGTCTTATCGGTTGTGGTTTACCTCGCTGGAAGATAAATAGTCGGTATGAAAAGAAAAGAAAAGAAAGAAACGTATGGAATACTTCTCGATGGCTTGAAAACGTTGAGACTTTGACAAACAGGTTTACGACACTGACCATTAACTACATCGAATTTATCGCTCGCGAAATATGAACCGGACAACGATCTCGGTTTGGCAATGTGACGGTTGGTTCTCGTTATTTGTGACGTAATGTTCGTATATTATTATATGCATAGGTATTTAGACGCGGATGAATGATTAGTTGAATCAGTCGAAATAGATTTTAAAATTGTAAGAAAAGCATATTGTTTCTGTTTCAAATTCTCGATATGAGAAACTGAATTTTATATTGCAGTGGAATGACAGTTTTCAAATAACGTGTTTGAAAGTCACGTATTCCAACTCTTAGAAATATAACTCTAGTCTTATAATCGATTGAGCTGTAACTTTATTCTCTATCGCGATATGTTTTCATGACTCGTAGGAATATAACGAGCTTTTTATAACAATACGTGCAGAATATTACTTTATCAGAACTAACGATGGACTTCCAAAGCTTGATTTTACCTTGATTGTACGTGCACATTCAAATCTCCAGCAACAGCTCTAAAATCGATCTAATTATCGTTATGCTATAGATTAACAATTATTTTTTGAACAAAATCTATTTCCGAAGTTTTTCCAAATTTCATAATCTCTAATTTTATTCCACAAATACGTAACATGCTTCATACAAAGATACGATTATTAGAATTAATTTAGAATCGCTCTGTATCTCCTATTTTAAATTATTCCACCCTAAATTATCCTCGTATCCTTGCAAACACAGCTGTTGCCAAAAATATACGAAGCAATTTATTCGTTCCTGGAAATTCACCCCTTCCGTCAAATTCTGCAAAGGAATCAGACTTGACAAAATATGAAATAACCACTTTCACGGCTGATCAATACCAAGAAAATAAAAGGAACGTTCCTCTCCAACATTCTTTACATTCGTGACGTCTCTAGTATTTCATTTTACTACTCGATTCAAAAATTCCATACGAAGGATTATCGCAGGACTCATCGGTTTTCACTTCGATCCTTAAGCCTACCAGTCAGATCACCAGGTCCAACAAAGTTCTCGTACCAGACTTTAAGCATAGCACATTCTACGAAGCAGTAGTAAGGAAGATAGAGAGAAAAAGCTTCCTCTCTATACAGGGTGTCTCGGCAGTCATCGTACAATAGATAAGGAATCGGTTCTACGTGAAAAAATAAATGAAAAATACGGAATGAAATTTTTTCATTCGACGCGGTTCTTCGTTATTTTTAGTATATGTGAACTTGACTAATTATCGGCTCGGTATGAATAATCAACGAGTAAAAGGTTATTCTAAATACATGTAAAAATCAGTGAAAAATTAAGATAAACTTTATCCGCTTAAGGTATTTCAATTATGTCTGAGATATTGTATCTAGGAAGAAATTTCTTGGCTGCCTGTACTTTCTATGCGCGTACGCTGTCAAATAATTTTGCAATAGCTATAACGGTAATTTCACGTTATAATATACGGCATTTTGAATGCTGCAATTACCGATATTACACGTTTCACGTTACTTTTAAAACGTTACTCGAAAACGTTCAGGTGGGTGGTCAATTTTTCTCTAAAAAGAGATTCTTCTAGAAATTTCACGCGTGATAGTTTTTAACAACTTTGTAAGAACGATTTCTCTGTAATTAATCAAAGAGTAAGTTTTACAACAGCTTGCTGTTAAATACATATAATAACCCGTAAAACGGGTTGCGTTTTAAAATTTTCAGCTTTCAGATTTCGGCTCTGTAACAATTGGATCGTGTATAATATACTAAATAGGTGATATACTAAATAACGCATCGTCGATATTTCAAAGAAATCGTAAGAAAGTCGATTTACAAGAAAGTAATGTTTAAACGGGTTCTGGATAAATCTTAATTTTTTTTATCAAAAAAAGTCTATTAAAAAAAGATTTATTCCATATGGCCTTCCTTGCCAATCGTAGATTTGACGACGATTGTCAGGACACCCCGTATACGAGCAGCGAGCGTAGATGAGAATAACAAAGTGGACGTGGACGAACAGTTTGGTACCAGCGGATAATTCGCAGGCTCAATTTCCGTTGGCTTTTGCTTGCCAGGTTTTTCTCTCTGCTCGATTATTTCCCCACCTAAAGAGGCAAGAAGGCGTCCAGTCAAGTGTAAGCTGAAGTAACGAGTACACGCGAAACGTTTATTTCAGGAGCCGGTCAGCTACAACAACTCGGCACCCCCCCAGGTTGGGATCACGAAATCTCAACAGTGGGAATAAAGAGAGAACATCCACTTAGCACGCCGCTTAGACGTGAAAACATCTGTATTGTCACTGTATTAACATGGAAATTGTAATCTCTCGCGTGGAAGCGTCTCCCGTGGAGAAAACTTTTTAAAACCGAAGAAATTCTTCGTTCTTTTCTTCCCGCTGGCTTCTATCTTCCCCAAATGGTGGAATCACTGTAAATAAGAAACGAAGCCCATAGCCGTCGAAATTGGAGATTCAAAGACATAATGGCATAGCGCAGGCTTCGCTCGAGATATACCACCGCTCAAAAGTTTAGAAATCAAACTTTTACGGTTTATGAAAGAAGACAGCAGAAGAGATAATGGGCTTCTCCTTTTTTACTGTGTCTAGTAAGTTTATTAGAAGATTTTTGTCGAATCTTATTACTTGTACAGTCGATTTAGTGTACACTATCGAGTCACGAGATGAAAATGGAGAACTGGTAATAGGATAAGAAGCATAGTTTCTAGTAAGAACTTGATTTGGATTAGAAAAACAAAGGATTGTTTTATGCAACGATGAATCAAAATTCTAGTTTTTTAGCGTAAATAAGTAATGTAAATATTATCACAAAATAATATCTAATGAGAGACACCGAAGTATGAGAGATATTAAATTAATAATGTAATAAAAATACAAATCTTATCATTTTCCTGATAAATCTAATCGTTAGGTTGAACGATCTCGAAATTTTGAGCGGCAGTGCACGTTTACCAGATGCAAGCGGAAAAATTTGATAAGACAAATGCAAAAGATTAAATTCTGACGATTGAAGTAGATTTCTTAATTTTTCCATGAATGGTAATCCCGATATTTTGAACTTCGTATAAAAATCAAAAAAACATTAAACGAACGATTCGTCATATTACTTGAACTATTAAAGAATAATGCACAACTACTTTATATTTTAAAATGAGTTCGCGGCTTGACTATAGCATCTTGAAATCAACATTGAAATGAAACCAAGAATAAATCTTGCCGTTTCCAAATTTCACGTTTACAGAATAACATTGAGCAAAAAAACACAATTGAAACACAAATGATCCACGCTGCGTTCGATTCCCAGAAAATCTGGTCTCCTCGGAAAGAATCGATAATCCGGCAGGAAGGATAATCCTGATTCGCATAGGCAGGCATCAGCCATTGGTCCGCGCGGAGCTCGTATGTCGTCCGAATCGCGTTCTAAACTCTCCAAATCCAACGTGTCCTCTTCTCCAAACCAACCCCGAATCGCAGTGCATTTGTCAGCCCATCGTAAGAGACAACGTTTAGTATTCATTTGAACGAGTTTTCACACCTTCCTCTATTCTTAAAAAAAGAAAAGAACAAGAAGACAGCTTTTAGCCATCCTCAGTTTCTCGCTTTGCCATCTTCCTACAGCCTGGAAGGCCAAAGTCGTCGAAACTGGTAAACCAAATCACTTTCTAAGCCATCGGTGGTTGTTCGATTTGCATACGAATACCTGCACATCGAGTTAGATGAATCGAAACTGGCACTGGTGTATCTATTCGCCACGGTGCTAATGAAATTCACGACTCCGCCGTACAAAGGGATCGTCTTCACTGGAGCATCATAGACGCTGATATTTCACAGAGCGTGTATCTCCTGGAAATCGAAACGATGTATTGGTAAACCGGTGAGTACACGGTGTACGAGACCATGAGATCCTACGACCCATGGATCGGGCCACGATTAACGTACGGATTAGGATTAAGGTTGGCAGAGATTTCGCTGTGGACTTCGGGATTTAAGCGTGCACGCACGGGATTTTACTATACTACCTATGGGGGAAGAAGAGGTGGCCAAGGGGGATATACTCGACAATGTCCGGGGTACGTGCGCGAACCTATGAAAAACCTTTTCACGCTCGGTTCTCCACGTATCGTGTCACGATCCTCCCCACCGTACCGCTGCTGACAACAATAACGACGACAGTCAATGCACATTACAACGGTTTTATGTTATTAATACGGACGCATTGGGCGGGATTTGAATAATTGAACAGATCTGCCGGATCAACGATTTGCTAAAGGGAGAGATGGTCATGGTATATGCTTTCTAACATACTCGTATGAAGGGTATAGCGTATGTAGTTGGCATTATGTGGGTAGTCGACGAGATCCTGTGATGCTCGGTACGAGGCAAATGGATGGCTTTGTGATGAAATTTTGCCCACGATCCGTACCTACAAATATGGTTAGATAATTCATCATATTTCATGATAGAAGAACAGTGGTTCGTTTTCTGCTACAACTTTGATAGTATCGTCTTTACCGATGGCACGTGAGTTTCTGCAAGGGAGAACTCTTATTTAGCATGACAATTATATTTTATATATTTTTTACTAGCTATGTAATAGCTTTGTGACAAACTCATATATTTAGAGCTTTCACGAAGATTTAATATCTCTAAATTGATAATTTCCGAAAGTTTAAAATATTTGTCATTTATGACGAGCGAAAAACAGATTGGTAATACTACACCGTCCAAACACCTATTGAATATCTCAATATCGGTGCTTTAACACGTGTAGGTACCAATAATGAACAGAATTGTTAGTATTCTTGTTTAGTTTGTCTCGTTTAGTAATACTATTCGTAATTATTATGCGTTAGATGTTAGAGAATTTTGAAATTTATACAAGTTTAACGTTGCACTCTGTCACAGATGTATTACTAATGTATTACTAATTTGAATCTCGCATATTTCGTTGTTTATGCAAATTAACGGACGAGAGCACGTCGGTGGCATCGAATTCCCTTCCGATAATTCGAAAGCTCGATGTAATCCACACATCAAAATCATAATATCCTCAAATCTGAACAATAGGTATTATGAAAAAATTGTTTCAGTTATACACGGTGTAGAACGGGCCAGCTTGCCAGTTTCAATCTGTGAATCAATCAAGCACGTGCGCGCACGCTTCCGAGAAAATCTGCGTTTCATCCGATGCAATGCAAACGATTCTATATCGCGAACGTGATACCCATAATACGCCAGTTATAATGCGTTATAACGTAGATTAAAAATGTTTTACTTATTTTCGTATTTCCCAATTTTAATTTACCAACCGATTGCGTTTCATATATGGCGGCATGGGACTCATAACGGCATAAATCAGCTCAATTATTTTTCGTATAACAGCGAACACTTTACGTTTATCTATTATAAGTAGACTATGTAGCGTACGTTTATTCAATTTTCGTGAAATTTGAGCATGTAAAAGTCTACAGAATGCGTACAACGTGCAAAAATGTGTAAAACATTCGAAGTAGAACATTCATCGTAATATTCAGTAGATGAAACAAATTTAGGTTGCGTTTCTTTAGCTATTATATTTATAAAAATGTATGAACATCGATAGTCGAATTATAAAAATACATCGTACGCTGGTAATTCACGAAAATGTCTCACAACTGTAACGAGTACGAGTACGTTATAACTTATAACGTTATAACGAGTAAAGTTACAACTTAATTAACTATGAGAGCAAAAGGATGATACTCGTAAAAGTTGAGATGCGCGACTAAATTTCAATTCGCAAGACTCGCAAGACTTGCACCACTATGATCATATCAGTCCGCCATATAAATATAATACTCGAATACGCTATACGAAAAGCCCGTTGATCTTCGTTAAAAGGTGTCCGTACTTTGGCGAATATCGCGGCAGAATTCACGAACGGCGAAGAGACACGGTACAAAGAGGCACGAAACATCCGTACAGTAATCCCCGGTGGTTACGAATACCAGCGACGGGGGAAACGTGAAATTATTTTCAGAAACAATAGCCGAGCGAATTCGATCGGTACGGAGGACCTGGTTCGAACCCAAACACTTCCGGCAGCATGATTAATTCGCGAATACGATTCGCAATGTAAACTCGGAAAGCTCTGTAATACGCGAGACACGTCGTGATTATCCGTTGTAAATACGTTTCTTCCACCATTTCCACCGGTGTGAAAACCTCTCTTTTCTCCACCCAATGCACCGTCGAAGCCCCGACGCGCGTCGACGGGGTTGAAAGGGCATTCTGCCGGGCCGTCCGACGTTCCTTCCCCCACTTTTTCAACAACCACCCCTCAAATCATCGTACTGTCGTCAGGAGATCGCACCTCCGCCTGTATCCTCCGGGAAACCATCGTTTCGGTGCCACCGTTTGCGTTCGCGTCTCCTCTATGCCTCTTTCTCTGTTCAGCTTCCTGCTTCAAGCCTCCCCCGTTCATCCCTCTGCATCTCCGCGACATCACCGCCGTGTAGGGGATGTCGAGAGGCGGAAGGGTGGTGGAAAAGTGGATGGAGCCTAGGGTGAGCCACGCCCCTGTTCCAGTGTCGGCAAAACTTCGCCTGGGTATATTCGAGGGTGTCGCTCTGTCCCTATGTCACTCACACGGGGGTGGCCACCCGTACCCATAGATGCCGACGAATCTAAGCGCACCCTCAGAGGTCAACGCGTACACGAAGCTAGACCAGTCGTTGGCATATCC